>NW_005842668.1:408044-448340 GCF_000455745.1 Alligator sinensis | reverse complement strand
GTTCTCTGCACCAGTTTTGGTCCACTGGCTGAATCCAGCCTATGGACAGACCGGACACCACCCCTCCAACCCACAAGACAAAAAGGTTGGGCACAACTGTTCTGTTCCAGTGAATATTTAATTCATATGGAAGTGCAGTAGTTCCAACTGGAGAGGCTGAGAAAGGCCTCTGTTAATGGAGACAGAGTTCAGTGCCATGACCACTGGGATAGCTGCCCTGTTTTTTGTGGTGAAAACTTTGAAACAAAAAAAGACCCCCTGTTTTCCACCTACCCCTATAACAAAGGGACTTAATCAAGTTCATAATATTTTAATGTTTATGAGAGGTCATAAAACTTAGTGGAATGTATAGAGCTGGATGTTTGCACAGATCTGCTTCCCTTCTCTATGGTTCAGTTTCTTTATATATAAAATATAACATATCAACCTCTTCTTCCAGTGTTTGTGACACTTTAGGCATTGTTTGTGAAGGGGTTTGCTTTAGAAGTTTTAGAAGTGTGAAGTGCTGATACAGCAACCCTCATTCACAACAGAAATCCATGGAGCTATACAAGAAGTAAAAATTATTCTTGTGAACACGGGCTGCCAGATATGGCCTTAATGTGAATTGGTTAAAAGAAAGTCATGTTTAGCTGGAAAGTAAAGAGAAACATATCAAAGCTTCCAAGATTTTGACTGGTACTTTTATATTAATAATTAGCAAAATACCTGGGTAATTCAAAAGGTTTACCTGCTCCGATACTCTTGCTATTTATCTCATTGCTATATCATTCAGAGTAACATCTTTGGCAGTATACTTTATTGGACTCATACATAATCATTCAAGGCAATTTGGCAGTCCCCTTCCCTGACTACCCTCACTAGTAGGTCCAATTAGCTCTGTAGAGTCAGGATATTTACACTGGGAGGGTTAAATATATGCTTCTGGTTTAACCTTATCAATTGAATCAATCACCAGTTCCCAGCCAGTTGCCCAGGAAATCAACTGATTTAGATGTAATGGCTTAAGCAATGAGAAATGTGCAGTTCTCCAGCATTCCAGGAGGCATCGCTCCCAATCCCCCCTCACCCTTCATCAGTTGTCCTGGCTTCTAGCCACACCCCTGCTCACCACCACTGTAGTGGCAAGCTAGAGCTGTACAGGATAACCCTTAATATGTAAATGTTCTCACTTGCACATGGCTGAACATACCACAGATTTAGTATGGTTGCAGTGTAACATGTAATTTCACTCCTACTATGCTGTAAAGAGGAGGCAGCATGAAAAGGTTTGTCCACGGGCTCGCTACAGCATGGGAGCTTCATTCTTGTTTCTTCCAGGTTGGCATTATCTATTCCCATGCCAGGAAAAAAATATAGCAGTTATTCCCTTGTCAGGAAAAAAAAATAGCAGCAAGGCAGTTTCCAAAATTGGGACACTTGTGTATAACACAGAGCTCAACCAGCCATTTCAGCTATTGGCAGCTCTTTCTATCCCACTTTTAATAATGGTTGATGTCTGTTTTATTTCAGCAGCTGCTATAGCCTTGTATTGAACCAGCCTGGAAACTGCACTTTGGGGACCTTTGCCACTCCGTGTTTAATGCTACAGCATGCAGTCTGTGGGAGTAATGGAAGAGGACAATCAAGGGAAAATGTCCCTCTAGGCTCCCACTATAGTCTCCCATCAAAAAATAATATTTAGAGCAATTTATTATTGTAGCATACAGGGTAAGAGACTCTCTCTTTAAATATGATGTGAGCCTTCACACATGCAAGGTGTAGTTACCTATGTACAGCTGATCTGGTTAGGCTTTGACAACTTCTAAAATAGAGTAGAAGTTGAGAGGGGTTGCACTACTTAGAGATATTACTCTACCCCTACATACTACACATATATATCATCGTTTAGATGAGGATTGGACAGCACGTTCCCAACTTTCATAAATTAAGCCTCAGCTGTCCATATGGCGAAGGCAAATACCCCTCCCCCATTTTCACACAGTGAGTCAGTGGCAAATTACAACAGAACCCACTTCCCTAATCTAACTAGTAGATAAACTAATGAAGGTTACAGATTTAAGAAGCTGACAATAGAGCAGATTTCACTTGCAGCAATGCAAGGTGGTAGGTGGAGGGAGGTGAGAAGGGAGGAAAAGAAAGATTGCTTTGAGCCAAAACCTTGCTTTAAAAAAATGAATAAAAATCAAAGCTCAGTGAGTAATGAGGGCTCTGATGCAAGATTGTCCAGATTTCCTAATTAGTCATTGTTTATTCCTGTACTGGAGCCCTCTCCACTCCCAATCCCATGTTCAGAGAGTTATTGCTGATTGGACTCTTTTGCAGAAGAGCAGGAAAAGAATGAACAGCACTAATGACATCCTCAGGTTATGGGGCCACTGGGTATTCTGCTTCCAGAGTGTGCAATTGTTCTCAAGGTGGGAAAACAATGCTGCACTGTGAGCCTCATGGCCTGACAGTAGTTGCTAGTTGTCTAGTGGATGTAGGAGTCTCCCCAGTTGAAAGATTTACAAAAAGATGATCTGTAGCTGATTCTTCAGTATGCTACTAACAAGGGAAAAGATGCTTTCCATGTGCTAAGCAAGCCAAAACATTAATGGCCCACAGCTCCCTAGCACTGTTAAGTGCTCTTATCCTGCTACTACTGGCCTTCATAACATTGGGCCTTGTGGCTGGTATCCTTGCCTATAAAATTATGCTCATATGCTGTGTTTTAGTGCACGCTACTCCTACCTCACATGCAGGGCTGTGGCCCACAATGGAGTTGTGTGCTCCAACTCCCTGCATTAATGGAAGCAAAAAGGTAATGCAACAGTGCCAGATGATTTGTGTAAAAGGTTTGCAGGGGCTAAAGTGTGCACATCCCTCAACATTTCATAATATGCCCACCTATTTCTCTACACGGTGATGGACGTCCACATTGCCAGATCCCAAACCAACTCATCTTGCCACTTCCAGAAAGCCTAAAGGCTAAATCACTAGGTCAGCCTCAGGAGACCTAACTATTCCTAAACTCTGCTACTCTATGGCTTGCCTTCTCCATCTGTAGCATAGAGCTAGGATGCTTATTCCTTTTATAAAGCACTGAGAGATTCAGTGCTAAAGATTACAAGAGCTTGGTTCTATTAACAAGCCATTTGCCCAGGAAATTAAATTCTGGGCCAAACTTTCAAAGGTGCAGACGGCTAGGTTTCTATATAAAACTTAAAATACTTACCTGCCACTACAACTAGTTTTCTTCAAGATTGCTGCAATTCTCAGATCTGGTCAATAGCTCATTTCTATATCTTCCTCTGGTTGGACATGGTCTCTGGGCTTTCCTTCTGTAGCCCGTACTCGCTCTGGAACTTGTTCAGCACACGGTAGAACCAGGGATATTCCATGGTGCACGGTCTCCCTTTGGCTGAAGCATACACCTCCCATGGTCTCAGGAGGTGACCTGTAAAATACTTGACAAGACAGGCTGTTTTGGTTGCTGGCCCAGTTGCCAGCTTGCAGATCTGGCTTGTGTACCGTGCCTGTAGGAACAAGTGGATGTCTGGCATCCCCCTGCCCCCGGCCCATTTCTTTTTGTATAGGGTCTTTCTTGCCACCTTCTCCATTCTGAATCCCCAGAAGAAAATGCACATGGCTCCTTGGATTCTGCAGGTGACACACCGGGGGAGGGGAGACCAATGCAGTGTACAGAAGTACTGGTAGCAACACTGCCTTCATGAGTGCTATGTGCCCCACCCCACTCCCCATGGAGAGGTGGCGTGCATGCCACAGACCCCACCTCTTCTTAACTTCGGCTTCCTTCTTCTCCCAGGCCCTCCTTCCACTCAGCTTGGGTTCGAAATCCACCCCCTAAGGATCTTGACCCCCTCACCGGGTACCAAGACCCCCAGGGACTCCAGGTCCCTGAGCTCGCCCATGGTCAGACAGGTGCTTTTGCAGAGGGACACCCATTTGCTTCAGTGTCTCAAAGAGAAAATGTTGTGACACTCTGTCGTAGGCTTTTTCCAGGTCCAGCTTCAGCATCGCCCACTTCTGCCTTCTGTTCTGTTCTAGATCGAGCGCATCCCTCAGTTGCAGCAGGGCCCCACGGATCTGGCATCCTGGTATCATGCACGACTGGTCCTCATGGCTGATGGCACCTAGGATAGATTTAAAACACTCTACCAAGACTTTGGCCAGCAGCTTATAGTCAAAGTTTAGGAGGGTGATAGGTAGGGCTGTGCAAAATTTTGCCGGGAGTTTCATTTCAACACTGTTTCATTTTGAGCTCAAAACAGCAAAATTGAAATGAAACAAAAGGCTTCAAAACAGCCTTGAAACGAAATGAGGGGAGTTGAAATGTTTTGAAAGTTTCAAAATGTTTCAAGTTTTGAAGCTGGACTTGCTTGCAGGGAAACAGAAAGTAAGGAGAGGCAGGGGGAAGAGGGGGGAAGGACTGTTCTCATATTGACCGTGTAGCTGGCCAGTGACTGTGATCCTTCCCTGAGGCCCCTTCCAATCCCAGTGCTCTGGGGGAGGGACAGAAAAACAGCTGTGCCTTACACACACACACACACACACGCATGTCATTAGTTTTGCTTGTCAGCAGCTTGAGGTCCAGCTTCCCAGAAACCCCTGCACCTATCTCCTTGAAACTTGGCAGGCTTCATGACCTCATAAGGGGCTACCATCCTTGCAGTTTTCACCCCACTACACCTTAACACACACTGTCACATATGCCATGAGTTTTGCTTGTCAGGAGCTTGAGATGAAGTTTCCCAGAAACCCCTGCACCTAGCTCCTTGAAACTTGGCAGGCTTCATGCCCTCAGAAGGGGGCTACCATTCCCTGCTGTTCTCATCCAAATCTGCCCAGAAATGACAAAATTATAGGCAGTTTTGTGCTTTCACATTGTAGCCTGTGAATGAAATGTCAAAACAGTGAAACAGTTTCAACAAAATGAAACAGAACAGTGGTTTCGAAACTAAACAAAACTCGAAATGAAACACTGTCCCGTTGAGACGTCAAAATGGAAGTCTAAACTAAATGTTGCTGTTTTGTACAGCCCTAGTGACAGGCCTCCAGTTCTTCAACTCTTCCCTCAGACCCTGCTTGTGAAAGAGCTCCAGCAGGACAGGGCCCAGCAGGTCCCAAAAGGTCATGTAAAACTCCTTGGGCAGGTCGTCCAACCCAGAAGTATTACCAATGCTGAACCTCTGGAGGATCTGCTCAATCTCCTCCAGTGTCCACTCCTCCTCCAGCTGCTGCTGTTCGGCTTTTCCAAGGGCCTGTGTTAGCCCCTGCAGGCACTACTGCATGGCCCATGGGTCCTCCTGTTGTGTGGTGTAGAGTTCTGGGTAGAAAGCAGTCACCATTTCCAGCATGCCTTCCTTTGACCGGTGCTCTGTTCTTGCACCATCTTTCAGGCATGTCATGGGCTTCTCTTTGCTCTTCTTTCACCTGGAAAAATAAGAAGACCACTCCACTCCCTCCATCACCCATGGCGCCTTGGCCTGGAAGATATTTTTCCTGGCTTCCTCCCGGTACCAGGCACCAATCTGGGCCTTTACCTCCCACATGTCCTCCCTCACATACCAGGTCACCGCCGCCTGCCCGCACAGGTTCTATAGCTTACAGGTCAGGCGCTTGTGCTGCCTTCTGTAGAAGAAAGCTCACTGCTTGCCAGCCTTCTAGAAGGAGACCTTGGTCCTTTTTTTGACGCTGGCCCACCACTGTCTGATTTGGATACAGGATCTTGAGGGTCCTCCAGGCTGCATAGTCCTCTCTGAAACTCTGCTGGGTGTTTTCGTCTTCCAACAGACTGCTGTTTAGCTTCCACAGCCCTCTGCCTCCTTCCAGCTGTCCTTCCATTTCTTCCTGGACTGAGAGGAGGCAGTGATCTGAGAAACATACAGGCATGGTGCAGGCTGCCTTTGCCCTCCACTCCTTGGGGAGGAGGACAAAATCTATCTGGGCCTTGGTATCCCCTGCTGGGTCAATTCACGTGAAGCTCCCACTGGGGCCTTGGGCTCCTTTCCTGCCATCTACTAGGCTGTGGTCTTTGATCAGCTGTTTCAGTAGCCTAAAGGATCTGTCTATTAGGCCTGTGCAAAGCAGCTAGTATTCACTTCAGATTCAGCCAGTTTGGGGAACAGTGATTCAATTCAGTGATTCAAATCACTGTCCTGAATTGCGCCCCCACCCAGCAGCACCCAGTGAGCACCACAGCTATTTTTTAAAGTACTGAGCTGGGGCGGGCAGCCCCCGCTTTCCCGCTCCTAGTATTTACCAGCTCGGAGTTCAGCTGCAGCTCCCTGCTGCAGCCACTGGGGACTTTCCGAATCAAAGTGCTCCGAATCTTTTCCAAAGATTCAGAGAGCTTTGAATTGATTCAGACCTTTATATTGGTTCCCTGATTCAATTTGAATTCAGAGATTCGGCCACCAAATTGGGCCAAATCTCCTCCGAATCGAATCACCACCCAAAGCTTCACACAGCCCTACTGTCCATGCCTACCCACTGAGTGCTGCCGACTCTGTCTTCCTCACTGATGACACAGTTGGAAGTCCCCTGTGATGATTACTGGCCAGCTGTTTGGCACTGTTAGGGTTGTTTTCTAGGAACTCATACCTTGCCTTTACTTTGGCTGGCGCATACACACACAGCACCTCAAACTCTGTCCCATTTGCTTCCACGGTGGCTGGAGGCAGCCTGCCTGCCACTATTTCTTTGTGCTGCAGGGGGCACACGGTGTCCCCTTTCAGTAGGATTGTGACCCCAGTAGCCCTAATGTCATCTGCCCCCAACCACAGGGCTGCCCTGTGTGGCCAGCATTTGGAAAACAAATTACTGCTGGTGTTACTGGGGAGACTACATTCCTGCAGGCAGATCATGTATGCTTCTATCTGTTCCAGAGTCTGTATTACCTGGTTCCACTTCCTTTTCCCTAACAAACTTATCACATTCACAGAAGCAATTTTAAGAGTTTGCATTGTGTAGTTTAATTTGGAGGGGGGGGGGGGCAGTAGGATTTCAGGTGCCTCCTTTCTTGTCTCAGTTTTAAGTTTGGCTTTCTTTTCCTCACTCTGAATCTTGCTGTTTTACCTGATTGGGCCTTCCCTCGGATTCCCTTGTAAAGCTCAACCTATGCATGATATGATTCCCTGGAAAAAGTACTGTTTGAGATTTTGGAGGTGCAGGCAGAGTATCTCACTAGCCTGATTATGTTCTCTAACCAAAAGACTCAGGAAGTGACTTACTGGGATGGAGAAGGGTATGACGCAGGAAGTTTACGGGCTGACAAGAGGTACAGCGCTTTTTGACCTGGTACTGGCAACCAGGGATGACCTAATCAGTGACCTAATGATTGAAGGGAAGCTGCGTGACAGTGACCATGAGCTGATCACCTTCCCCATTAAAGCTGGCAAGTCAGTCAGTAATACAGAAGTCCTTGACTTCAGGAAAGCTGACTTTGACAAGCTAAGGAGGCTTGTCAGTGAGGCCCTAAAGGGCCACAACCTAAAGGGGAGGGGAGTTCAGGACAAGTGGTTGCTTCTCAAGGGAGCAATTCTGGATGTGTAAGCAAAGTCTATCCCATCTCAAAGGAAAGCCAGCAAAAGGGCACAGCAGCCCCCTTGGCTCTCCAGGGAACTAGCAGACCTCCTGCTTCTTAAAAGGAAGACCTACAAAGGATAAAGGACTGGAACCACCACCAAGGAGGAATACTCTACTCTGGTCCAGACCAAGCCAGGAAAGCCAAGGCTGCAATGGAACTCCAGCTAGCTACAAATATCAAGGACAATAAAAAAATCCTTTTTTAGATATGTGGGGAGCCGGAGGAAAAGCAATGGCAACATTGGACCCCTGCTAAACCAGATGGGACAACTGACAACTGATGCCCATGAAAAAGTAAAATTGCTAAATGGGTACTTTGAGTCAGTTTTTCACCACTCCCATGGGACACCCTTGCCCGCTGTGGGTTAGGGATGCCCGGGTGAGGGAGATTCCTTACCCTCCATCAAAGCTGACCTCGTGAAGGAACACCTTGACAGGCTGGATACCTTCAAGTCAGCTGGCCCTGACGGTTTATACCCCAGGGTACTCAAGGAGCTGGCTAGCATCATAGCTCAGCCCCTGGCATGGATCTTTGAGAACTCCTAGTGCTCTGGTGAAGTGCCCGAAAATTGGAAGAAGGCCAACATCATGCCTATCTTCAAGAAAGGGAGGAAAGTAGATCCAGCAAACTACAGGCCAATCAGCCTGACCTCTATCCCGGGGAAGGTCTTGGAAAAGATTATCAAAGAGGCCATCCTTAACAGACTAGCTGACGGAAATATCCTGAGGGATACCCAGCACAGGTTTGTTGCAGGTAGGTCTTGCTTGACCAATCTCATTTCCTTTTATGACCAGGTGATCTATCACCTGGACAAGGGGGAAGAGATTGATATCATATATCTTGACTTTAAAAAAGCCTTCGATCTGGTATCCCATGATCACCTGTTGGCAAAGGGGTCCCTCAAGGCTCTGTCCTAGGGCCTATACTATTTAACATCTTCATCAATGATGTGGGCATTGGTGTCAGAAGCGGACTGGCCAAGTTTGCCTATGACACCAAACTCTGGGGTAAAGCATCCACACCTGAGGACAGGAGGGTGATCCAGGCAGACCTTGACAGGCTCAGGAAATGGGCGGATGAGAACTTGATAGTGTTTAACACCGAAGAATGCAAGGTTCTCCACCTTGGGAGGAAAAACCTGCAGCATCCTTATAGGCTTAGCAGTGCTACTTTGGTTAGCACTACAGATGAAAGAGACTTGGGGGTCATGATTGACCACAAGATGAACATAAGCCTTCAATGTGATGCTACCCTGGCTTGTATCCATAGATGCTTCTCAAGCAAATCCCAGGATGTCATTCTCCCCTTGTACTCAGCCTTGGTGAGGCCGCAGCTGGAGTATTGTGTCCAGTTTTGGGCTCCACAATTCAAAAAGGATGTGGAGAAGCTTGAGAGAGTGCAGCGGAGAGCCACAAGCATGATCAGAGGTCAGGAAAACAGACCTTATGATGACAGGCTGCAAGCCATGGGACTCTTCAGCCTGGAAAAGCGCAGGCTCAGGGGCGATCTGGTGGCCACCTATAAGTTTATCAGGTGAGTTCACCAGGATCTGAGGGAATGTCTGTTCACCAGAGCACCACAAGGGATGCCAAGATTGAACGGTCGCAAACTCCACCGTGACCGTTTCAGGCTGGACATGAGGAAGAACTTCTTTACTCTCCAAGCCCCCAAGGTTTGGAATAGACTGCCACCAGAGGTGGTTCAAGCACCCACTTTGAACGCCTTCAAGACACATTTGGATGTTTATCTTGCTGGGATCCTATGATCCCTGCTCACTTCCTGCCCCTGGGGCAGGGGGCTGGACTCGATGATCCTTCAGGGTCCCTTCCAGCCCGTATGAAATCTACTGATGCATCTCAAGCAAGACCCAAGAAGTCATCTTCCTACTTTACTCAGCCTTGGTGAGGCTGCAGCTGGAGTACTACATCCAGTTCTGGGCTCCACACTTTAGGGCTGGACTCAGTGGTCTTGCAAGGTCCCTTCCAGCCCTAATGTCTATAAAATTTATGAAATCTATGAAAGTGGAGCTAAGGTGTGGTGCTGAACCTTTCATCAGATCCCCAGTGCGCCCTGATCTGGATTTTTATTACATACCACAGGCAACCAAAATGGTACAGCAAATGCAAAAAGGTGGGGCACCTGTCCACACACTGTCCCCTCACAGTATGCTACAGATGTGAAGGGATGGAGCATAGATCAGCAGAGTGCCAGGCATTCCTAAAATGCAGTCTTTGTCAGGGAGAGGAACACTTCTATCTAAGTGCTCCAAGGGCATTGCAAGTATAGTCAGACCCGAGGAACAACAAACCCAAGAGATGGAAAATGGAGGAGAGTAGGGCTTGGACACTGAGGTAGAAATAGTGAAAGAAAACACTGAGGAGTGTGGGGGGGTGGAATTTTTGTGACTGAGACCATGCAAAAGGAGATAGGAGATGGAATGGAAGGGAAGAACAACAAACAGATTGGACATGGAGATGGGGGTGGAGAAGAAGAAAGACACCCTACAGACAATGGAAGTAGAGATAGAGCAAGAGAAAGAACCAGAGAAACAGGCTGGGAAAGAAAATGCAGGGGTTGAAGACCAGAAAGAAGCAATCTGATAATGAGGGAGATGGGGCAAAGGAAGAGCCAGAAAGCAGTTTCTTGCTGCTAACACCCCTGGGCTCCAGTCCAGAATGGAGACCGGAAAGCGGGAAATGGTGGGAAGGCAGGAATATGCAAGTCTTCCTAAACGCGAAAGTGATCTGGCAGCTTGCAAAGGCTACAGGAATGCACATGAGGGAGAAGGAGGAATGACACAGATAAACCTTTAAAGGGACAGGTGAACTCAGCTCAAAGCAAGCATGGATGACCCTTAGGGACAGGCATACTCATTTTAAAACAAGCTTAAATATCATTGACCATAGTTTCACTTAATGTCAGGAGTATCTTAACAAGGAAAAGATGGGAACAGATTGAACCAGCATTGAACCAAAGAAGGGCAGACAATCTGCCTACAAGAAAGTGGAATACCAGAGGAGAGAGATTATAAACATATTGAGAAAAGGTGGAGATAGGCAGCATCTTGTTAGTCAGGGACACATGAGAAAAAAAGCAGCAGGTCAGGAACAAATGAAAGCAATAGTAATATTATTCAAGAACTCAGAGCTGAGAGCAAAGCAGGTAGAAGTCATCATCAGTGGCAGCCTGCAACAAATGATAACATCAGTCAGGAAAACAGAATTATAATTTTTCAGTGTATATATACCACTGGAGAGGGATGGAAGGAATGCACTGGTTAGAAAGTTAGCAGTTTATATGGTTGGAAGGAGGCGATTTCAATTGTATAATCAAAGTGGTGACAGGACAGTGGAAAGAGAAAATGGAGCTTTAGACAGCTCATCTAGATTGTTAACAAATATAATAAAAGAGAAGTCACTAAGAGATGTGTAGGCAGGGGAGAAAGTTTTCACTGGAACAGACCCCAATGGAAAGAAACAAATCAAGAACTGAATTTGTGTTTGTATTATAAGAAATAGAGATAAGGAAGGAAGAAAGAAACTGTACACTTGGCGTTTAGTGATCACTGGATGCTGAAATTAGAAATGAGTCTTGGTAAGAGTCCCATGAGATGGGAGGGACTGCGGAAGTTAAATGTGTGGCTGTTACAAGATGAAGAGATATGTCAAGCATACATGACACAGTATGAGGGGTGGCAAACACTGAAGAAATATTTCAGGAGTACCAGAGAATAAGGGATGATAGTGAGGAAGAAGACAGGAGAATTCTTCAGGAAGGAAGGCCAAAGATGCACAGGGAACAGAATGAAAGAGCTGAGAGCTGCGAAGGAAGATGGAGGAGCAAAGAAGGGAAGCTGCAGAAGGAAGGCAGGTATGAGAAGAGCTAGAATACACAAGGTAAGAGTTAGGAACCTGATTTAAAAGAAAGATGACAGAGAAAACATTCTTAACACAAGCACCCTGGATGGGAGAAAATGAAGAATGGCCCCAATACTTTTCAGCTGGAGTGAAGGCGGTAAAAGGAGAGCTTAAAGCAATGCAGGAAGAAGGTGATGTCCAGGTGGAAAAGCAGGAGGTGGTGTTAGAGGTGATGAGAAGATTTTATGAAGAGCTATGCCAGAAGAAAGAAATGGACAGAAAGAAGATAAGGATTTCTTGGAAGCAATTGAAGAGAAAGAGGAAGAGGAAGGAAAGATGATGGAACAAAAGATGAGGTGAAGTGTTTTAAAATCTTTAAAAGAGGTAAATCAACAGGAGCAGATGGAATTTTATGCCTATGGAATTTTATGAGAAGTTTTGAGCATGGGTAGGGAGGGATATAGTGGAAGTATTTGAGGAAAAAGCAGAAACAATAGAGACAGGGAAAGATTTTACAAGAGATGTTGTGATCTTACTCTTCAAGAAAGGTGAAAAATAACTCCTGAAAAACTGGAGACCCATTACATTCCTTAATATGGACTATAGTTAATGGCCAAGACACTGGCAAGGGTAACATTGGACCCCTGCTAAAACCAAAACGGACAACTGATAACCGACACCCAGGAAAAAGTTAACCTGCTGAATGGGTATTTTGCATTGGTTTTTCATCAACCCAAAGGGGCTGGCCTGCCTAGCATGATGCAGGACAGCCCGGGTGAGGGTGAATTTATACCCAGCATCAGTGTAGACCTTGTAAAGGAACAACTTGAGAGGCTGGACACCTTCAAGTCAGAGGGCCCTGACAGATTGCACCCCGTAGTACTTAAGGAGCCAGCAGGAGTCATAGCCCAGCCACTGGCAAAGATATTTGAAAACTCCTGGTGCTCAGGTGAAGTACCTGAAGATTGGAAGAAGGCCAAAGTGATGCCTATCTTCAAGAAAGGGAGGAAAGTAGATCCAGGGAACTACAGGACAATCAGCTTGACCTCAATCCCTGGAAAGATTCTGGAAAAAAAAAATCAGAGACACCATTCTTGATGATCTGGCTGATGGCAACATCCTGAGTGACAGCCAGCATGGGTTTGTTGAAGGTAGGTCTTGCCTGACCAGTCTCATCTCCTTCTATGACCAGGTGACATATCACCCAGACAAGGGAGAAGAGATTAACATCATATATCTGGACTTTAAAAAAGCCATTGATTTCGTGTCCCACAATCTCCTCTTGGAAAAATTGGCCAATAGTGGCCTCAGCTACATCACAGTCTGATGGCTGGAGAATTGGCTCCAAGGCCAGACTCAGAGAGTGGTGGCCAACAGAAGTGAATCATCACGGTGCTCCATGACCAGTGGTGTCCCTGAAGACTCAGTCCTTGGATCTGTTCTCTTAACATCTTTATCAATTATGTGGATACTGTTGTCAGAAGTGGACTGGTCAAGTTTACTGATGACACCAAACTTTGGGGTGGAGCATCCACACCTGAGAATAGGCTGGTAATCCAGGCTGATTTGGATAGGCTCAAAAAGCAGGCAGATACAAACCTGATGACATCAATACCAACAATGTAAGGTATTCCACCTTGGGAACAAAAACCTGCAGCACGTTTATAGAATCGGCAGAGCTACGCTCACTAGCACCATGACCAGAAGAGACTTGGGGGTCATGATTGACCACAAGATGAATGTGAGCCACCAATGTGATGTCGCATCTGGTAAAGCAAACTAAATTCTGGCTTGCATCCATAGATGCTTCTCAAGTAAATCTCAGGATGTCATCCTCCCGCTGTACTCGGCCTTGGTGAGGCTGCAGCTGGAGTACTACATCCAATTCTGGGCTCCAAAATTCAAGAAGGATGTGGAGAAGCTTGAGAGAGTCCAGAGGAGAGCCATGTGCATGAACAGAGGGCAAGAAAATAGGCCTTATGAAGAGAGGCTGCGAGCCATGGGACACTTAAGCCTGAAAAAGTGCAGGCTCAGGGGTGACCTGGTGACAGCCTATAAGTACATCAGGGGTCTGCATCAGGATCTGGGGGAATGCCTGTTCACCAGAACGCCCCAAGGGATGACAAAGTCCAATGGTCACAAACTCCTCCAAGACCATTTTAAGCTGGACATAAAGAAAAACTTCTTTATTATCCAAACCCCCAAGGCCTGGAATAGACTCCCTCTAGAGGTGGTACAAGCACCTACTCTGGACTCCTTTAAGAAGTGTTTGGATGCTTATCTTGCTGTGATCCTTTGACCCTAGCTGACTTCCTGCCCTTGGCAGGGGGCTGGACTTGATGACCTCCCAAGGTCGCTTCCAGCCCTAATGTCTATAAAATCTATGAAAGAATAAGAAAAGGCAAGGTCATAAGTAGAATAAAGATACCAGGCAGGGAAGATGTAAAATATGTACTATACATGAATGATATAAATGTAATACAGGCAACCCCCGCTTAACGACATTTTGCTTAGCGCTATTTTACTGTAATGATCATTTTACATTGATAGCCGATTCCACTTAGTGCTCAGTGAGTTTCGTTATAATGCTCACGGGTACCCTGAAACTGACACTATTCCTGACAGCCCTGATTATTTCACTCTTTCAAGTGCTGAAGGAAGCCGTAAGAGTGATTTTGGTGGCTTTAGAAAGTGAAGAGTGAAAGTGAACTTGTACATACAGTTAATTTCTTTTGTAATTTTGTACATTATTTCAAAGTCCAAAGTGTTAAATAAGCCATTTACATACATTCAGATGTCCAAAGTAAGTGATTTTATAGTACTAGTGGGGAGACACGGGTGTACACAACACGGGAGTTTACGTCACCCTAAATTGAAGCACTTTAAAAAAAAACCCACTGCTTCAGTTTAGGGAGAATTAAACCCCCATGTCATGTACAAATGCCCAAAGAGGTGGAGAAGTAGTGGAGGAAAAAAGGACTGGACACACCTGCTGTAGTGAACCAAAAAAAAGGATTGGTAGGAGGCGTGGAGAATTTCAGATGGTTACTAAGTTTTTCATGCCTGCTACCCCAGCCCCACAGACCTCCCACCCCCACATGGCTGCCCTGCCCACCCGGGCATTAAGAAAAAGCCCCACTCACCGGGTGCTGCTAGGCAGGGGGGTGATCACCGCTGCTTCCCCCCCACAGCCTCACACTGCATGGGAGGCTCTGCACAAGCCTCCTGCCTGCCCCCCCTCCACTGTCCCAGCCCCTCCATGGCTGCCCTGCCCACCCCAGAAAAAAAACCCTTTAAGAAAAAAATCCCTGAAAAAAACCCTGGGCCTCACCAGCTCCTGCAGCAGCCTCAGGGGGCTCATACAGAGCCCCCTACATGGTGTGGGGCAGCAGGGGGCAGCAAGGATCACCCCCCGCCCGAAAGGAACAGGCGAGTCTGGGGTTTGGGGTTTTTTTCCCTTAAAGGGCCAGAGCTGGGGTGGGTGGGGCAGCCATAGAGGGGGGCTGGGAAAGCAGGGGGCAGGGTCTGAGGGCCCATGGCAGAGCCCCCCATGCAGCATGGGGCAGTGGGGGGCAGCAGGGATTGCCCCCTGCCTGGCAGCACCCAGTGAGTCTGGGGGGGTTTTTTCCAAGTGCCAGGAGCTGGGGGATGGGCCTGCATGATTCAGAAATTCAGCACAAGCTGAATCTCCGAATCGATTTGGGACAGCGATTCAATCACCGAATTGATTCAATCACCGAATCCCCCAAATAGGCTGAATCTGAATCCGAAGCGAATACTATCTGCTTGGTACAGGCCTAGTAGGCATACTTGGGGTTATTTTTGCCCAGGTGCATCACTGTAAAATTTATCTACAGTGAATTGCATCTACCATTTAGTTGCCCATTTGGCTCAATCATGCCAGATCCTTCTGTACTTCTTTACAGTCTACCTCATTCTTTACCACTTTGAATCATTTTGTGTCATGAACAAATTTGTCCACCTTGCTACTCATCCCCCTTTTCAGATCATTTATGAATATGTTAAACAGCCCTGGTCCCAACAAAGATCCCTGGAGGATCCCACTGTTTACTTATTTCCATAAGTAGCACTAGAAAATATTTTGTGGGGGGGGGCTGGGCAATGCAGAGTGTGCTTGCCTGACCCCACTCCTTCCTCCCACAGGACCATTCCAGGGCCAACGCATGCTGGTGCTGTGTTAGTGGCAGCAAAAGAGCATGCAGTGGGGGTGCTGGGCCTGGTGCTGTGGCAGCAGAAGCGCTGAAGCCACTGTCACAAGCCCAGTTTGTGGGGGCTAAGCCCCATTAGCCCCAGCCTTCCACTGCATATGCTTCTTTCCATCCTGAAAACTGACCTTGTCAAAGGCTTTTGGGAAGTCTAAATATACTATGTCAACTGGATTGCCCTGATCCACCTGCTAATTGATACAGTCAAAGAACTCTAGTAAGTTGGTGAAGCATGATTCTCCTTTGACAAGGCCATTTTGATTCCTCTCTAGCAAGTCATGTTCATCCATGTACTGAACAATTCTTTAATTTATTATTGTTCCTACCAGTTTTCCAGGAACATAAGTTAGGCTCAATAGCTATAGTTCCCTAGGTCCCCTCTAGAGCTTTTTTTAATCATGGGGTTCAAATTGGCAATCCTCCAGTCCTTTGGTACTGAGGCTGTTTTTAGCGATAGGTTGCATACTAATTCATACACACAGGGTGTAGTTACCTGTGCAACGAACTGAGAAAGCTGGGTACAAATAGTTCCTTAGTTACTAGTTGCTAGCCAATAGCCAAAACATTTACACAGGAAGTGACAGGAATTCCTTTTATTCCATATCCATGACAAACAAATGAATAACAAGTCCCAGGGATGGGACAGCTTCATGTTAGATCAATTATTTGTCAGATTAGAAAACCAGAAATTGCCAGAATACTGAACAGAGTATAGGCATGAGGCACACCAGATGAAGTATAACAAGACCTTTTTTATGTAAGCTAGAATTGGTCAAAATGTACAAAAACAAATCAACCAAAAAATTACGATTTCAAAGCAGTTTCAATTTAATATTTTTAAGAATAGAAGTTTTGCTATGGTTTCAGATTTAACAACTATTTTCCATTAAAATAGTTAAAAACATTTTTCCTACTGCTGTAGAATTATCCACAGCTGCTCCATAAAAATAAAATCAAATTGTCACAACCCAGTGATTTTGGTGCCTCGGCACAATGGAATTTTCCCGCCACATGAGAGCCTCTTGCACAGCAAAGGTTTTTGTTGCAACAGAAAAACCTCGGTGCAAGATAGTTCCCACCATTTGGATGCAAATTTGTGTCCCGCTATTGGCCAGTTCTAAATTATTCCTACGTGGCGGCTAGTAATTGGCTTGCTAGCCGTTTAAAATTTCGTGCGACTTCTGCCCAAGTCGGAGAACTTTGAGCACGCTGCAGAGTGCCTCTAAAGAGATCTGACTTGTGGCTGAGCTGATCGATAGACTGATCACCTATCGATTCTTCCCCCCGTCGCCGAGCACAACCCCCGACGTACCCTTTCCCCGCCGGCTTAATTTGTGGACGGATTAGCTGGCCTGAGCCTTGCCAGCTGGAGCAACTGACATAGTTGTTCAGACGACCGGACCACCTGCGTCGCGGCTACAGGCGGCGTAAGTAAAGTTTTTGCAACCGATAAGCTGTGTCTGCCTCTCCATTCACCAGCCCGCCCAAACGACCGAGTAATTTCTAAATCACCTCGAGTCGGCCCCGGCCGTCTGAGACACAAATCAAAGATTTACCCACACATGCCCCACATAAATGACTTAATATACGTGTTTAATATGTCCCTACAATGTACATTTTTCTTGTAGAGTCAAATGTACCTGATACTATTTTTAAGTACCTTTCTATATAAGCTGTTTCCTTCTAGATACATTTTGAAAACTTAAAAATATGCCAATAAGCATGCCCAAAACAAAGCGGTTCTTGCAGGGTGCTCAGAGCCACTCTAAGGCAGCTACATTGCTTCATTTTCAGGAGATGGTACATGCAGAAAGGAGCACAAGTGTGTAGGGTGGGCTTTATAGCAGCATTCCCAAGAGCAGCTTGGAGGTGGCAAAGACATGCCCTAAGTGACCCGCCCAAGGTCACACACGAAGTCTGTGGCAATGCTGGGAATAGAACTGATGTCCACTCAGGACGTATTGTTTAATTACACAATAATTCATAATAAACTGGTGATGGATGGATTATTTTCGACCTGAAGGGATGTGGGCAGTGGGGTCCCCCAGGGCTCAGTCCTTGGGCCCACACTGTTCAACATCTTCATCAGCGACTTGAACGAGGGGGTGAAAAGCACCTTGTTCAAATTCACAGATGACACTAAGATGTGGGTAGAAGTGGGCACGCTAGAAGGGAGAGAGAGGCTGCAACTGGATCTGGACAGGTTACAGGGGTGGACGGATAAGAATAAGATGGGATTCAATACTGACAAGTGCAGGGTACTGCACCTAGGGAGAAAGAACCAGCACCATACCTACAGCCTGGGGAACTCCCTTCTTGTCATCAAAGAGGCAGAAAAGCATCTTAAGAGTTATTATAGACTCCAAGATGAACATGGGCCGCTGATGTGGGGATGCAGTCAGGAAGGCTAACCGCACCTTGTCATGCATCCACAGATGCATCACGAGCAAGTCCAAGGAGGTGATCCTCCCCCTCTATGCGGCACTGGTCAGGCTGCATTTGGAGTACTGTGCCCAGTTCTGGGCACCCCACTTCAGGAGGGATGCGGACAGCATGGAGAGGGTCCAGAGGAGGGCCACCCACGTGATCAGGGGGCATCAGAGCAGGCCCTACAAGGAGATCCTATGAGACCAGAACCTGTTCAGCCTCCACAAGAGAAGGCTGAGAAGGGATCTGGTGGCCATCTATAAACTGGCCAAGGAAGACCACCAGGCAATGGGAGAGTCCCTGTTCCCCCGAGCACTGTTGGGAGTAACAAGGAATAACGGCCATAAGTTGACTCAGGCTAGATGTCAGGAGGCACTACTTCACAGTCAGGGCAGCTAGGATCTGGAACCAACTTCCAAGGGAAGTGGTGCTCACTCCTACCCTGGGGGTGATGAACACCTTGCTGGGGTTGTTTGACCCCAGTACTTTTTCCTGCCATGGCAGGGGGTCGGACTTGATGAGCTGCTCAGGTCCCTTCCGACCCTACCAACTATGAACTATGAAACTATAATCCAATAACCAGGGGACTGTGGCAGCTTAGATTGTCATGAGATCCTTTTAAGGGTGTTAAGGGGTTCCGTGCAATATTAGCATTCTTAGGTGTGCCAGTTCCTACACATCCTTCACAAGAAAAAGTGTGGAAAATTAATATTTCTCTGTCCTTGGTTCCTGTCAAAAATGACAGGAACCAAGGACAGTGGGACCCAAGGGAAGCCCAGAGGGCTCCAACAACAGTGGGGCCCACCCAGCCAGAAGCCCCAGCCCCAGTTTCTGGGCTGGCAGCACATGGCTGCCCCAGCGTGGGAAGCTCAGGTAAGTGTGGGGGGGGACCCCAGGCAGGAAAGGAGCATGGGGGGGAAGCAACCCCTCTCTACCCACGCCCAGTGCCCCGCGCTGCAGTTGCTTGCAGCCCACATGGGGCTGCCTGTGCCCGCTCTGGACAGCTCGAGGCACAAGCAGCCCCAGGCCGGCTGCGAGCAGCTTCAGTGCGGGGTGCCTGGCATGGTGTGGGGAGGGGCTGCTTTCTCCCCCCCTCTGCATGCTCAGTACCACCTTGTAACCCTCCCCATTGCCAGGCTGGCAGTGGGGAGGGTTACAAGCTGGTGCTGAGCATGGGGAAAAGTGGCCCCTCGCCCGCCCCATAGCCAGCGCCCCGCACTACAGCCACCTGCAGCCCGCCTGAGGCTGCCTGTGACTGCTCCAGACAGCCCTGCGTGGGCTGTGAGCACCTGCACCAGGGAGCACCAGTCATGGGGCGGGCGAGGGGCCACTTTTCCCCATGCTCAGCACCAGCTTCTTCCCTGCCAGCAAGCAGGGGGTCAGGGCTGTGCGCTGCCCCCCACCTATATCGCAGGACTGGGGGGCACTGGGTGTGAGTGGACAGGGAGCCAATGGAAGCACAGAACCCACATTGGTGTCCTGGGGCCAGTGCCAGTGGGGCTCAGAGCAGGGTGGCAGGAGCATGGGGTTCCAGCTGGCAGAGGCTCTGTGGAGCCAGGCCAACTCCCCACTCCCTGCTGGTGCAGCCCAGCCTGGCTCCACAGACCCCTGCCAGCCTGGGCCTCACTCTGGGAACCACCAGTGCTTGCCCTGGGACATTGGGTCCCAAGACATTGGGACATTGGTCCCAAGATGGTGACCAAGGGGCAGGGCACCTGTCAAGGGGCGGGGCTACCCAAGCAGCCCTCGACAGCCTGCCCAAACTGGGTAAGTGGCCCTCCGCCCATAATTGCCCACCCCTGTATATGGACCTCTTCTGGACTTTCTGAATTTTTGCAACAGAACTGCTCAGTTATTTTGCCATAGTCAAATGAGTGAAAGCTGAGAGCTGAGCTTTTCCAAAGGGTGCCTTGAGTCTAGGAGGAGTACCTGAGGTCTAAGAAATTTTAGAACCACTGGTTTAATGCCTTGACTACAAGAGTGTCTTTTCAAGACACTGAGCAGATTTAATCCTATGAGCAGGCCAGTAACCAGCTGCTCCCTACTATCACCGTTCCTATACCAAATGATGTACCAGCAATGCTAGGGTTCTCAAGTTAAAGCAGCTTGGTGGTCTTAAATGGACACACCATTGTTGTCAGGCAAGGTCTGCCAAAAATCTAGTCCAAACCATTGATCCTTTGCCTATGCAATAAGACTATTTGTAGTAGGGCTCTGTGAAAGCCCCCCACAGCCCTCCTTGGGGTGCGGGTGAGCCTCCAATCTGCCTCCTGGATGACAGGATGCTGGTGCTGCCGACTGGGACCGGCGCTGGGTGCAGCCCATGCCAGGAAGATTGGTGCTGCTGCTGGACCCAGCTGGCAGCACAAGCCTCCTGTCATCCAGCAGGCAGATTGTGGGCTTGCCCACACCCCCAGCAGGGCTGCGGGGGCTGTGCCAGACTCCTCCTGGGGATGCAGGCCCCTGATCTGCCTGCTGGATGACAGGAGGCTGGTGCCGCCAGCTGGGGCCAGCGGCAGTACCGATCTCCCCGGCACTGGGTACAGAATAGTCTATGGGTAAAATGTTGAAACAACATCGAAACAGCAAAACAATTTTGACAAAACGGAACAGTGCTTTTGAAATGAAACGAAACTCAACACGAAACACTGTTCTGTTGAAACGGACATTGAAGTGGAACAGCACTGCTTTGCATAGCCCTAATTTGTAGCTTTTTGCTCCCAGACCCAGAAAAATAAGATCTTCAGTGGTTCTAGGACTGGTGTAATCCAATCTTAAGAATCACTGCAAGGTGGCATAATACATTCAAAGGGTTCTTTTCTCCAATGTACAGCAGTTCATCCCTTCCAGTTTTCCCTACCAGCTGCTCCCTGAATATCATCCTTCTCAGCAGGAAGTAACACAAAAAAAAAAGAAAGAAAGAAAGAAAGAAGACTGATGATTAATGAAGAAAGGAGGTGAATATAAATCACAGACTCAACGTTTGATGGCAACATTGATAGAATAGCAGTCCCGGTGGAAGTTGTTAAGACTTGATTCTTACACCCCAGGGCAGTAGATTCAGACTATTACAATGGGATAAAGGAAGCTGCAATGTTAAATAGTCCATTATGAAAACTTACCATCCTACAAACCTGTATTTGCTGTGCTAGAATGCCACCAGTCTGATTGTTGTTCTCTCAAGCTTTGGCCACTTGCCAAGGATTTTATAGGCAGCATGTGTGAGTGGAACCAAAAACGATAGGAAGATATCCTGTCTCTGTGTTGTAAGTGAATTCTGGTAACCAGGAGTAGCTTGGGATGAGTTAAGACAAGTCCAGAACTAGCTAGCCCTGAGCACAGCTCTGTCTCTGGTTATTGCATTAATATTACAATGAGATTACAGAGGGTATTTAGGGTAGCTCTTATAGACCCAATTCTTTGAAGGCCATGGGAAGAAATTGATTGAATGCATTGGGCTTTGGATAAGGCCCTTGATGAATATAGCTGAAATTTTCTGCTTTGTAAAATGTACTTGCCAACAGTAATTTAGACAAGGTGAATAAACTCATACATTTTTGCTTTTACATAATACAAGTTACAGTGTTTTCAAGTTCATGCCAAAAAGATCTAGATCCCATCATCTTTTAAATGAATGGTTAATGTC
Organism: Alligator sinensis; assembly: GCF_000455745.1. Taxonomy (NCBI): domain Eukaryota; kingdom Metazoa; phylum Chordata; order Crocodylia; family Alligatoridae; genus Alligator; species Alligator sinensis. The sequence goes on along the minus strand of NW_005842668.1, from coordinate 426,593 downwards.
AATGAAGTCCATTTGTCCAATGCATTAGAAGTCTGAGATTAACGTAGGGAGGTTCGACATTGTGATGACATAACAGCTTTACTGCACACATCTATTTAGTCGAATGTCCACAAAGTGCTAAGGAGCCACTCAGCTTTAGCTTGTCTACTCCTGAAGTTACTATGAGTAACTTCAAAATTATGCCAACACTAAGCTCTTCTGAAAAATATCAGCCTAAATGAGCTTCTTAGTCAATTTCTCACAGCCTGAGATAGTGTGCAAAGCTTTAGTGGTTACCCTCCTCTAATTTGAATGCTCCAAATTCTTGGGGGACAAATCCTTAGCTGGTGTATAACTTCATTGCTTTACTAAATTCAATGGGGCAATAACATTTCATGCCTGCAGAAGATCTGTCCCTAATCAGTAACGTAAAGAACATCTGTATACAACCCAGTAATGTCAAAACAGAATGTACATTCTTTCCCACAAGCACCTTATTCACCCTCTCCCTACAATTTGTAAGGGTGAAAGGGTGATTAATCATAAAATCATAGAAAATTAAGGTTGGAAGGGATCTCAGGAGATCATCTTGTTCAACTCCTGCTCAAAGCAAGACCATCCCCTACTAGACCTTCTTAGCCAAGGCTTTGTCTAGCCAGGTCTTAAAAACTTCCAAGGATGGAGATTCCACAACCTCTCTGGGTAACCTGTTCCAGTGTTTTACAACCCTGCTAGTAAGAAACTTTTTCTTAATATCCAACCTAAACTTCCTTTGCTGCAACTTGCTCCTTGTTCCGTCATCTACCACCACTTTGACCTAGATTGTTCAATCCTCTTTGGAACCACCCTTCAGGTAGTTGAGGGCTCCCTCTGTCTTCTCTTCTCCAGGCTAAATAATCCCAGTTCCCTCAGCCTCTCCTCAGAAGTCATGTGCCCCAGCCCACTAACCATTTTAATTGCCCTTTGCTGGACACTTTCCAATTTGTCTATATCTTTTTTCTAGTAGGGGGCCCAAAACTGGACACAGTACTCTAGATGTTGTCTCACCAGTTCCAAATGGAGGGGAAGAGTCACTTCCCTCAATCTGTTGGCAATGCTTCTACTAATGCAGCCCAGTATGCCATTAACCTGCTTCCCAACAAGGGTACTCTGTTGGTTCATATTCAGTTTATTGTCCATTGCAACTGGGGTGACTACAGGTGCACCAATACATCAATCCATATCATATTGGCACCAATAAAAGGAAAATTGACAAGATTGACAATCAGCATTTTTGGGGTGATGTGGCCGATAATGTTGCCAATAAATGCCACATAGATACATGCATCCACAGCATGCACATGGCTGGGAGTGCAGCCCAGCAGTGTGGAGAGCAGCAGCCAGCCAGTAAGTCTGTTGGATGAGGCATGTGGGGCAGAACAAGGCACCTGCAGTAAGGGAGGTGGATGGTAGCAGCACTGGGAAGGAGGGCCACAGGGGGGGGCTATGGCGAATTTTGAGGTGGCTGTTGGCACTGGATTTATGACTCAGATGCCTTGTTCCAGGTGGATCCAAACCCTCAGACTGACCACGACCTTTCCATTCGATTAGAGGCAAATTTATTGATACAGTGATAACAGAAAAGAGTAATACAAGCAATTCTATAGCTACCAATCCTAGGACTCTCATCAGAGTCAAGGTACATGAGGCCAGGACACGAGCTTCACTCTGAGGTTGTCTCTTGAATGTCAGATGTCAGCATCCTGGAAGTTGGAGGCTCCCCCTCCCCCCTCGCAATGGGGTGGATGAGACTGGTGGTATGCCCTCTGTCCTTGGTGCCTTGGGTTCCCCTCTCAGGGAGCCCTTTTCAGGGATGGGGGACCCTTTGTTGCTCTAAAGTATCTGCTATTGTATTCTGTTCCCCTCCTAATGACTCTTCTGGCCTCTCTGTGGTCATACTGTCCACATTCTGTTTTATCAGCATACTCCTTTGTTTCACAAGCCCATCACATGCACACATCCTAATTTGGGCTTTCCCAGTGTCCTCCTAATTTAGTCTGTTCCCCTAAACCGGAAATCTCAGGCCCCCTACTTGATGGGGTATGGGGCCCCCTTATGAGCTGGCCCCCTTATGAGCTGGCACCATCTTATCTCCTGTTTTGGAACGGTGTGGCATATGCCCACAATTTCCCAGGCTATGTGCATATCCATTGGCCTTGTTGTGTTAGACACCCTGTCTGCCTTAAAGGCTATGAGAACTGTATGACTGTGATGAAGATATGGAGCAAGACAGGCCCCAGAACCAACCCCTGAGGCACTCCACTTGATACTGGCTGTCACCTAGACATTGAGCCATTGATGGCTACCCTTTGAGCCCAAAGATCCAACCAGTTTTCTATTCACCTTACAGTCCATTTATCCAACCCAAACTTCCTTAGCTTGCTTGCAAGAGTGTTGTGGAAGACTGTATCAAAAGCCTTGGTAAAGTCAAGGTATATTACATCCACTGGTCTTCCAGCATCCACAGAACCAGTCATCTCATCATAAAAGGCAATTATATGGTCAGGCATGACTTGCCCTTGGTGTATCCATGCTAACCATACCTAATCACCTTCTCCAAGTGCTTAGAAATGGATTCCTTGAGGATCGGCTCCATGATTTTTCCAGGGACTCAGGTAAAGCTGATCAGTCTGTAGTTCCCCAGATCCTCCTTCTTCCTTTTCCTAAAAATGGGCACTATATTTGCCCTTTTCCAATAAACTGGAACCTCTTCTGATCACCATGAGTTTTCAAAGATAATGGCCAGCAGCTCTACAATTACATTGGCCAACTCCCTCAGCACCCTTGGGTGCATTGCTTCTGGCACCATGGATTTGTACATGTCCAGATTTTCTAAATGACCTAAACTGATCATCAGGTCTGACCTCCTGCCCCGGACAGGAATGGGTGCCACAGTCATATCACCCCAGCCAAATATGTTTCCAACCTCCTCCTGAAGACCCCCAAGGTAGGAGAGAGCACCACCTCCCTTGGGAGTCCATTCCAGAGCCTGGCAGCCCTAACTGTAAAGTAATGTCTCCTGATGTCCAGCCTGAACCTTCTCTCTAACAATTTGTGGCCATTATTTCTAGTGACCCCGGGTTGTGCCCGGGGGAACAGAGCCTTCCTCAATTCTTGCTGGTCCCCCCTGGTGTGTTTGTAAATGGCCACCATATCCCCTCTCAGCCTTCTCTTGTGAAGGCTGAATAGGTTCAAGCCCTTTAGCCTCTCCTCGTAGGGCCTGCCCCTCTGCCCTTTGACCATGCGAGAGGCCCTCCTCTGGACCCTCTCGATGCTAGCCACATCCCTCCTGAACTGCAGCACCCAGAACTGGATACAGTACTCCAACTGTGACCTTACCAATACCGCATAGAGGGGAAGGATCACCTCCCTGGACCTGCTTGTGATGCATCTGTAGATGCACAACAAGGTGTGGTTAGCCTTACTGACTGCTTCCTCACATTGGCAGTTCATGTTCATTCTGGAGTCAACAATGACTCCAAGATCCATTTCTGCTACCATGTTGACAAGAAGGGTGTTTCCCAGCCTATAGGTGTTTTGCTGGTTCTCTCTCCCTAGATGCAGTACCTTGCACTTGTCTGCATTGAATTCCATCCTATTCTCATTCGCCCACTCTGTAACCTGTCTAGATCTAGCTGGATTCTGTCCCTCTGCTCCAGCATGCCCACCTCACCCCACAACTTGGTGTTGTCAGTGAATTTGGACAGCATGCATTCCACATCCACATCCAGATCACTAATAAAGATGTTGCAATACTCTTATACTCCTCGCTAGTCATTTGTCCAAGTATCCACTTCTTGTAATCTTCCTTTTTGTGTTTTACCTCACTGAAGAGTTCCCTGTACATCAGGATGGTTTGTTCCTGTGCTCTCAGTAAGGTTTCTTTAAAATACAACCAGATCTCCTGGACTCCTTTCCACTGCAGACTGGCCTCCCAAGGGATCCTGCCCATCAGTTTCCTGAGTGAATCAAAGTCTGCTTTTCTGAAGTCTGAGGTCCTTACTCTGCTGTTCTCCTTTCTTCTTTTCTTCAGGATCCTGAACTCAATCATCTCATGATCACTGCTGTTCAAGTTGCCCTCTACTTCTACTTTCCCCACCAGTTCTTCCTTGTTTGTGAGCAGCAGGTCAAGAAGAGCATGGCCCCTAGTTGGCCTCTCTAGCAGTTGCGCCAGGAAGTTGTCCCCAACACTTTCAAAAAACTTCTTGAATTGCACTGCTGTACTGCCCTCCTGGCAGATATCAGGGTAATTGAAGTCCCCTATGAAGACCAGAGCCTGTGATTGAGAAGGTATCCCCTGTTGCCCCTTCCTGCTTCTGCTTCCTCCTGGTCTTTCACTTCTCCACTAATCCTCAGGGCTTTGATCTTCATCCCCTAATGAACCTGGTTTAAAGTTCTCCTCACTAAGTTAGTGAGCCTATCTATGAAGATGCTCTTCCCTCTCTTGGTCAGGTGGATCCCTTGTCTTCCCAGCAATCCTTCTTGGAACAACAGCCCATGGTCAAAGAAGCCAAAGCCCTGCTTGTGACACCATCTGTGCAGCCATTCATATATCTGCAAAGTGATGCCTGGGCCCTTCTTCTTGACCAGAACAATGGAAGAGAACACCTCCTGAGCCCCTGTCCCATTTACCCTTGCACCCGGAGCCCTGTAGCCTTTTGATCTGCTCAGGGTCCCCCCTTTTGGTTCTCACAGAGATAAGCAGCATGGGGATATACTCCAAGGACTGAATGAGTCTTGATAATCCTTCCATGACATCTTAGACCCCTCACCCTGCCAAGACAACAGGTCAGGCCAATAGATGAATGCCTCCATCCTCCACAGAAGGGAGTCTCCAGCCACCATCACCTGTTGCTTCCTCTTCATGGCAGTTGTCTCTATCCTCCCAACCTTGGGGATGCCTGGCCTGGCCTCTTCCACCAACAGAATATGCTCCTGCTCCTGCTCCTGCTCCTCCTCCTCTGTTGGCAGGGCTCCATATCTGTTCTCCAGGCAAATTGCTGCAGGTGGAGATGAAGATTTCTGCTTGCCAGAGATTGGAAGCTTCCAGCTTCCTGGGACTCCATGTCTTCTTTCTTCTTTAGCACTGCCTCTGGCAGTCCTTCCTCTGCAGTCCTAAAGGTCTCCTCCAGCATCAGATTTATGAATTCCTCATAGTGGAGGATGCTTCAGAGCCTCTCCACCTCTTCCTGTAGCAATCTTGCCTGCTCCAAGGGACACAACCAGGAGGTACTTCTCACATGGCAGGCATTCTTCCTGCCCCTCTCTTGAAGCAGTCCTTCCCTAGCAAACTCCCATTAAGCTGGCCTGTTCATTGATCCTTGGTCCCAAAAGGTTCCATTTTCCCTGCTAACCTGCTTCTTCTCACAAAACTTACAGTGAAAGAAGGTGAGAGAGTTTCCAGGCAAACAAGATGTTCCAACGTGGCCACACTACTTCATCATTGGTAAGTCCAGCACATTTTTTCAGTGTGAGCCATGCTAGAGATATTTAAGCCTAGGCAGGGTTTTCTATAATCTCTATCTTATCTCTATTTTCCTAGAATGAATGGCTTGCCAGCTTTGAGCAAGAGAACATGTACATGGTTTATGAGAACTACTCATTTGACTGACATGCTATACTGCTGGTTTACATCCTCCAGACTAGTGAGGTGCAAAAGAAATCTATTTTGAACACAAAAAATATAAAAACTCTATCTTTTTTGAGTTTTATTAATCAAAACTTTTTATTGATATTCACAGGCTGCGATGTGTGTGTTTTCATATATATGAGGTTGACTTTCAAATTACATACAATTATTGTAATTGCCAAAAAATTCAGTAGGGTGAGCATACATGCATGAGGATGTAGTTATGTACACATTGTGCACAAATGGAAATGGAGGCTGTGGTTTATAGCAGACCCATCAGTAATAATTGATTTCCCATAAATGAAATACCCCACCATTCATGGTATGCAATGTGGCTACCATTCTACCAACATCATACAAAGATGATGTGCGGAATAATTTCTCTAAATGTAGCTCCTATGAAGACGTAAGTGTGTCACAATTCCATTCTCAAAAACAAATCCAAAAATGACAGAAGACCAGAAAATTAGTCTCTTGCTAGAAGCTACATGAGATAACTAAAAATAGAAGCTGTCAAAATCTTGGTGCTATATCTCACCAGGAAATGGCACCTTTTGCAGCAGGGTCCTTCAGATCTATGTTTGTACTGAACTTATGCCATTGTTCACATGGGAGATCTGTAGGGTATTAGCATGGGATTATGGAAAAAGGCCCTTCATCTGCTTTAGGAACCTGGTTCATTTTTGCCTTCCTGTTTGCAGAGCTGGAGATGTCACTAACTAATATATGACACTTGTCTGTGTGTTTACACAGCAGCTGCCTGTATAGAGCTAACAGTATGTGAATGTAGACACCCGTAGGCAGAGAGGTGATGGTTTGGGCAGCATTTATTCTAACACTTCTGCAAGGCCAGGTGCTACCCTGCAAAAAAGCACAACACATTGCAGCCCCCCTAAATAAATAACTTTTTAATGTACCTGTCATTTCAAATGTCAGACCAGAGACAAGGTCAAGCTTGGAGCGAAATCAGCCTGCTCCCTCCTTGACCTGTCATTCATCACTGCGTTTGTCCACAGCCCAAGCAGCCCAGCTGGCTCACAGGAGGGAAAAAAACCAACACATACTATCTGCGCTCTAGAAGGGCTCCGTTTCTGTTACAGTGAACTTATTAATAGCACTCTAAGGAAGCCAGCAGGGGTCCTGATAGACAGCTTTGCAATGGCACTTTTCAATACGAGCTAAAAAATATCATATCCACACACTTGGTCAGTGGGCTGGAGGAGACAATATGTTCATTTCACAGCCAGCAAATAGTCATGCTATTGCTGCCAATTACACAAAGGAATTCGAATTCAGTTTCTGGGGTTGTATTAACTGAGTCCTACAGATTGTCTCATGTGCATATCATGCTAGTATAGAACTATGTTCATGTTAACACTTTTAGGCTAAGTATAGGCATTCAAAAAGCCCAAGCTTCAGTTGATTCAATCTTTGCAGGTTAGTTTAACCTGCATAGATTGAACTATCAAGCAAGTAAATAGACATTCACTTTTGATTCTGGAAATGCAGCCATATGTCTACAGTGGCTCAGGCCAGGGGGTGCTAGAGCGAGCCCTCCCTTCCCTTCTGCAGTGGCTAGGCTAGAGGGAAGCTGAACTGAGGGACAGGGCCTGGACAGGACCTGGCAGGTCTGGGTATGATTGGGAAGGGGTTTAAACTCCCACCCTGGCCTTTAGGGACACCAGCCAGGGTATGTCTGGAGGGGGAGGGGGAGGGGGAGAGGAAGCAGCCCTTGCCAGGCTTTTGGGGAAGAACATGGCCAGATGCTGGCGTGGCATGGCCCCCTAAGGCAAAGAGGGCAGAGAAGAGGTTTACTCCCCGCTCCCTCCCCTCTCCCCCTGAGAGACCTCACTCAGGGGCAAACAGCAGGTGGGGCAAGCAGCAGAGGTAGCAGCCAGGACTGGCAGATCCCAGCTGTGGTCTTCTGGTGGGAGAGGGGATGGAGGGAGAATAAACCCCTTCCCTGCCCACTTTGCCTCAGGGAGCCATGCCAGCTGGCAGATGGCAATGCCCCAACCCCTGGAGTGGCAAGGGGAGAGAGACCCTGACAGGGGCTGCTGTACCCCAGTCCAGCAGAACCTGGCTGGGGTCCCAAAGGGAGAGAGGAGGGAGGGGGGAATAAACCCCATGCTAGGTCAGCTAGCATGGGCCATGCTGGGCCTGCTCTGGCTAGAAAGCAGAGGAGCGGAGCCAGTCTTGCCCTCTGAAGCAAACAGCACAGCCCAGCCCGGGGCTGAAAAGCATGGTGGGATGCTGGGGGACTCTGATTTAACTTGAACCAGGAAGGGATCTGGGACAGAAGTTGAATAAACCGGTTTGACCTCAATCAGTTAAGTCTGATACTACCTTCAACCAGGTTTATCGGAAACCAGTTTTGGCCATTTTGAAACAGGTTTATATGCACTGAACTTTTGTTCTGTTACAGGTTAAACCAGTTTCTGATCACTTAAACCACAGTTTATGTTTAAGTTCTACGCCACCTCTAACCAGCAACACAGAACAATCATAATCTTGTATTTTTTCATAAGGATGCAGCTCCTGAAGTCATGTTATTATGTGAGAATTTCAGTTTCCTTTTCAAAGAAAGTTTTCTAGCCCTCAGGGAAGTAGGAGGAAAAAATAAGGATGAACCCTAAAGCTGCAAAAGCCAGGAAGGAAATGTACCAAATTTCACAATTTTTAAGTAAGACTCATTAGTTTAGAAGACACCGGTCGTTTATAGTGAAGGTAAGTACAGTCCTTTAGAATTCAGCCTCAATTGTTATGTACAGAACTATATTGTCTACTGTTCAGGCAGTTGATTGCAACTATGTAATGGATGAGGCATAATTTCTTAGCGTACCTCACAATTATTATACAATGCAGGGGGTGGAACCCCACCTCATTTGGCACAACACTTCAAATTATGTGTTGATTAGCAATCCATCTACCATTGGATTTGCACCCATTGCATTTTGAGATCAAACAAGGTCACTGTAAATTAAGAGGGTGTATAATGTACCCGTGGAGCTCTACTGCACTGCACACAGTAGCTGTCTTTTAAGGCAACTTATGTTGGTATTTAGTTTTCTGTTTCCTATCATTTACTTCAGGAAAAACTGAAATTCATTAAAATACGTACATTAGAATCACCAAGTACAAGCATTATGATAATCTTTCATTACAAATGGGGTTTTCAAACTTTTTAAACAAGCGTAGCCCTTCTTCCTCAAAAGTTTCAGCTCGTGTACCCCTTTATATTTTTTCTTGTTTTTAAGGGGGGGGGGGGGGGACACATCAAGGCCCCCATGGTGAGGGAGGGAGTGGGGCAGGGGCAGGCACAGATCCTGCACAGCCAGGGAGGAGCATGGGATAGAGCCATGAAAGTGTCTCATCCGGGGGGCACGGGAAGCAGGGGGAAGATCCTGCCACTGCACGCACCCCAGTGGAGGCCTGGGTGCATGTGCCCCCCAGATCTGTGCACAGGGCAGAGGCAGCTGCTGCTGCAGCCTGGACTCTGCACCTCGCTGCTGCTGCCCTAAGAGCTGCGTAACACCATGTGCCTGCTGCCATCAGGCAGGCAGGGGAAAGACACACACACACAGACACAAACATGCACACACACAAGCAGACAAGTATGTGGTGGGGCAGGGGTAGGGCGGGGGAGAGGGAAAGGGAAAGGACTGGGTGGGGGCCAGATCCAGACCCCCACAGTGCAGGAGGAAGTAGAGCAGGGGCAAGGGTGAATGGGGTCCGGTCAGAGCCATGGGACAATAGGAACCCAGCAGTGTGTCCAGGGGCATGGGGGAGGGAGTTCCCACTGCTGCATGCACCGTAGGGGAGCCAAGGGGAGACATGTGCCCCCCTGATCTGTGTGCAGGGCGAGGGCAGGCTGGGCTCTGCACCTCACTGCCACTGCTTCAAGAACACTGCATGGCCATGTACATCCCACCACTGGGTGGCTTGCCACTGGGCTGCTGCCTACCCAGTGATAGGACACACCTGGCCATTGCCTTGCGCTTGAAGCAAGCAGTGGCAGTGAGGTGCAGAGAGTCTGAATGGCAGGCGGGGGAGAAGATAGTGTGTTTCTGTGCCTGGTCCCAGGAGCAGGGCCAGGGGGACGAGGGCATCAGACCCCCTCTGTGGGCCACAAAGGCACCGCCCAGCTAGCTGGATGTGGTGGGGGGTGGGATTTGCATGTGGTGCCACCACCACCCACTACCCTGTACTGCCATCACCCACCACACCACGCCACCACCATGCCCTGCTTTCCCATGGCTGGTCACATGTGTGACTCCACATCTCCTGATAGGCCTCACACCCAGCCAATCGCACACTGCCTGTCAGCAGCCCATGGAGCTGCACATGCAACCAGCTGTGGGAAAGTGGCGTGTGGCAGTGGTGGTGATAACCATGTGTGAACCCCCTTCCCATTGGGCTGAGCGGTGCCTGTGTGGTCCGCAGAGGGGCACCATTGCCCTCACCCCCCTCCCCAATCCTGCACCTGGGACCGAGCACAGAACCACACTTACCCCCCCCCCCGCCATTGAGACCCTCGGGGCTTTGCAGGAAAAGGGTGGCCAAACGGGAGAGCAAAAGGATGTGGGGGTGGGGAGGCACCGCAGTGTGCCGCATGGGGCCAGCAGTGCCTAGTAAGAGCCGAAGTATGGGAACATGGCACGTTCCGTCCCCACCCGCCTGCGCATAACCCCTATGACTTTTCTAAGTACCCCTAGGGGTACACGTACCCCCTGTTGCCAACCCCTCCATTACATGATCAGAAAAAAGGCACTCTTCTACTCCATCTATATGACATTATACCTGCAACAACATGATAATTTGGCAACTCCATCTGCAAGTTAAAATGTTCTGCAGTTAACTAAGCCATCTCTCAAGTGCGCTTAGTTACCATTGTGCTTATGCTCTATTATTCAAGAGATGATGGATCCTGTATTATAGAGCTATTGAGATACACTTACACCAGGGGGCAGAGTTGAGATTACACAGGCATCCCTAACATTTTTGGATGCCCTCTCTTTTGACAACCTAGGAGAACTTCAGGCTTGCATGTGTACCACAGTTAATCATATTGTGGCTCAGACTTTCAAAAGGAACATAAGAGCCAGAGATATCCAAATTGCACTCAAGTATAATAGACCTTGTTAGGCACCTTGAAAATCCCAGCCTATGCACACATGCATTACACAGTACTGTTACACTGTAAGGAATGATTCTCCTTTGCCCTCCTATATGTTACCCCAAGCCTATAAACATTCCTCAGCTAAGATCACATCATCAATGCCGACTCAGCGGCCCCATTAGCGCTTGTTCATTTCAGCCAAAACTCATTTCTTTGTTTTGTTTCTTTGGACTTCACATTTTTTTGCCTCTGTTCTTTTCTCCCTCCTTGGGGTGACAGCTATTTTATCACTTACAACAAGAATGCTGAGCCTGTTGTGCAGGTAAAACATTTGCAAAGGGGCAGGGGGTACGCAAAAAGCAGTAGGAAATTGATAAGGGCTGTAAAGTAGCTGTATAAAAATGCCGACAAGCCTGTTCAGGGCACAGAGCACCTGCACCTCTGCCCCCGGCAGCGCTTCCTTCAGATGCTCCTATTGTTTTCATTACTATTTGTGACTCGATCATTAATAAATTACTATTTTTTTCCTGTTGGCTTGAGCCACCAGGGAAGCTGGCAGGTGCACCATTCTTACAATTAGCCCTTCGTAATGCATGCTTGGCAAGAAAAGTTGTCCACAAGCTGCAGAGTTTACCAACTGGATTTCTGCTTCGTGGCCATAGCACTTTGAGCAATTAAGGGAGAATTTGCAGAGAGATGCCTTAATTATTCTGTTCATATGGCTAAGAATTTCAACATGGAGGCTGGATCTCAAAGTTGGAAACCTGCTCATGACACTGGTAGATAAGCAAAGCGGGGGGAAATAACTCACAGAAAAACACAGCTCCACACTCTCTTTAAAAGGATAGAATATGCCACAGTATGTTGGGTCCCCCTTTTTGGTCACTGGTTTATAAATGACTTTTAGTGAAGCTGAAGCATACAGCATAGCCTAAATAAGGTAAGTGAGACAATAAGGGGAGAAGTAAATGGAGAGACTGAAAAAATGGGATGATTTAGCTTTAAGATCCTGGGTCCTTACTTCTTGAAGTTGCTGAGCTCCTTCAGCTTTCTGTGCAGTCAGACCCATGCAAAGATTTTGTGCTACTGCAAGTGTTTTGCTTAGGTGTGTGATTATATTTACTGAAATAGTTAGTGCATTAAAATTCCTTAGCATAGATGCAGTTATATAAGATGTACCTTCTGTGGGCATGGCCAATTTTTTTCCAATACAGTACTTACCAAAATAACTGGATTCAGACTAAGGAAAGCATATGATTTAAATGAAACTCAACTTTTGTGCTTAGAGAAGGCAGTGCTCAAAAATCTTTTCTCCAATATAGATTTCTGATGGAAAACAAAATCAAAGGTTAAGTGGAAAGAATAATGAAGGCAGAACAAAAGAAACTCAGCAAAGTAAAGAAGAGGATAAAGCAGACTGAGTATAAAACTTCAAATCAAAGTACAATATTATAGAAAAGGGATATAAAAGTTAAAGAAAAAGCTACAAGTGCTGACAACCGGTCAGTTGCATTACACTAGTAAGTCACTTGTTTGCCTTCAAGACAGTTTTCCTTTTCTTTCTGGTTAAGGACAGAAGTTACACATAACCCGGTTTAAGTAATCTTAAAATGGTTTCACCCTGTAACAGAACAGAAGCCAGTTTCAAAATGGCTGAAACTGGTTTAAGATAAACCTGGTTGATTGCAGTAGCAGACTTAACTGATTTGGGTCAAACCAGGATATAGAACTTCTGTCCCAGACTTCTTGCTGGTTCAAGTTAAATCAGAGTCCCCAGCATGCTTTCCAGCCCTGGGTTGGGCTGTGCTGTCTGCTGCAGCAGAGAAGGATTTGGAGAGGGGAGGCAGGGACTACCCCACTCCGGCAAACCCCAGTTGGGGACTTAGGCCTGGTAGGGGGATTAAACTTCCCTTCCCCCAAGTACAAAGCTGCCCTGCCCTGCTAAAAACTTGTTGCTGGCTGCGACTGTAGACTACAAATCCCAAAGGCACCTGGAAGCAGGAAGAGTTAATGGTGAGCAGCCATACAGAGTTCTGCTGTTGTGATTCTGGATTGCAAATCCCAGAGACCTCAGGGGCAGCAGGAAGAGGAAGCAAATGCACAACCCATGCTGGCTACATGCCAGAGAGGTGTGCTGTAGAGCAGGGGCAGGCAATTACTTTGGGTGAAGGGCCGCTTACTGAGTTTTGGCAAACCATCGAGGACCGCATAACAGGCAGCCAGGGACAGATAAATATTAATTTTCTAAATTTTTAGGAGCCCTGTGGGCCGGATAGAATGACCTGGTGGGCTGCATCCGACCTGTTGGCTGCATTTTGCCCGACCCTGCTCTAGAGCCTCCTAGCTTCTGGCCTGAGCCACTGCTGGCATGAGGCTGCATTTCCTGAATCAAAGGTAAACATGTGTCCATTTGTTTCTCAGCTTAGTCTCTGCAGTTTAGACTAACCTGCAAAGACTGAATCAATTCAGCCTCAGGCTTTTTGACTGTCTGTGCCTAGCCTCTATGATCATATGCATTGTACACAGTTGTAGAAAAGAAATGTGTTGACCTTGGATGATCCAAACTTGCAGCTCAAAGTTTCAAGAAGAAGAAAGACAGAATGGAAAATGAGATTGAGCTAAGGATCAGGTCCAAGGAAATTTTCAAACTATTTTTCATTGGAAACACAGGAGTTGCCATAATGGGGTTACCATCCATTTAATCCATCTTTGCTATTAGCCAGATACTTCACATGAAGTTATAAGAATGCCACAGTAGGCAGATAATCTGTCCCTGACATTAAGGCCCATCTTGGTCTTTAACAGAGACTGATTTAAGTCCCAGCTCATGAGATGTAATATCCCTTCCAACATCTGCTAGTAACAGTATCTAGAATTATCATCATTAATGACATCCAGTAAAGTGTTCAAACCATGCTGAATACCCATTCCAAACAGGAATGGACATTGCCCATCATGTAAAATGGCCTAATGTTTCGCATTCTTTACTAAGATGAAACAAACCTTTGAAAATTTTTCAGTGAAAAGCCACCCCAGAACTACCAATAGCTCAGTGAACAGTGCACACGTTCAGGCTGGTTAATGGGGAGGAGAAGCAGCTATTTGGTGGCTAGTTTAGTTAGTAAAAATACTAAATTACAGCAGTAGTTTTCACTTACTCTAGGACAGACGGCAGTAAAAGACCTGACATTCAGTAAATCCTCCCCCCGCCCCAACATATACAGTATTTTCTGTCCATAATCTACATATGCTTAATGGGTTATTAAAGGATCTGGTAAAAAAGAAAAACCACCATCAGTCATCCGTTCCTTCCCCCCGCAACCACCTTCAAATGTGTCATTTTCTAGTTAAAAAACACTGATTTTTCTCCTTTTTTGAGTCCACTTTGAAATTAACAAGGCTTCCTTTCTGTGTTTACTTTGCCTTGCTTTGCGCATTAGCCTAGACCTGGAAATTTATTGTTTGTTAAAGGTGATGTACCAGGTACACGGGGTGTGCTTCTCCTCTCTCTACCCCCTACCCCAGCACAGCAGCAAGTAGCTCACTCGTGGCTGCAAGTATAATATGTCTTCTTGAGGCTGCATATTGTTAAGCCATTAGATTTTCTCTTGCAACCGACACACAAAAACCCTTAGCTCCTTCCTTTTATTTGACCTGAACTATAGGTTCTGCTAGTAGTAAACTCAATCACTGTTCTTTCCAAGTCTGCTATTAAACCTTGGCTCTAACCAGCCAAGAAATTAATCTCCAGTGCCCGACCTCTCTCAGCCCCCAGTGTGCTCCACAGCAGCTGTGCACAACCTTTGATCCCCATCTGCATGGCTTCATCCATAAACCCAACTACCTTGTGGTGTCCAGTAAATCCAGTCAGTCCCCTCCTAACATCAGCTGAAAAAACAAACACCAGGCCTTCGGGGCTTTAGTGTTTCACAAGCTGCTGCCAAATCATAACCTCTTCCTACCTTAGTAAAAAATGCAATAAAGCCAAAACCACATGGACCCTCACTCTTACCCTGGTCAGGTTTTTCGGGAGTCCATTTATATACACACAGCATAATCACTGTAAAACAGTGGTTCTAAGACTTGAGACACCCCTCGTTGGACTCAAGGGACCCCTCAAAAATGCTTGCTCTTAGCTTTCACTCTTTTTTTTACTACAGAAAAATAACAGAGGAATTCTTCTGTTGCAAAGAACTCGGAAAGACCACAACAAGCCAGAATATTTTTGACATTATGGATTCCAATGTGAAATCTCAGTGTTCATGTTGTGAATCGTGTGTAGGTATTTGCACACCTAATAGTGCCAATATTGAAAAACACCCCAAGGCACTAAATGGATCTCATGGCACCTTTCTTGAGAAACATTCTGTAGAGAAACAAACTGACATTGTGCGCCTTCACTACTTGTCAAGATCCTACACCACTGTGCATGTGAATAAAACATATTCCTCTTCTTTGAACACTTGGAAGGAGGATGGCATATGTAATGTACCCAGACAGCTTTACTTACTGCTTTAGAGGGCTATATCATTACACTTCTGATAATGTATCACCCAATCTAGCAACCTTTAGTACTTATTTACAGACATGTGCAGAAGGCAAAAACCAAAACCAGATAAAGTTCATATCCAATTTTATTTGAAGTACCAACATTTTAAACACATCAGGTCTATCTCATATGTATATTAGATTAATGCCTAAAGGAGTCACTGCACTATAGATTAGCTGTACAGCCAAAAGACCCCATTGTATTGGCAAAACAGTATCTGCCTTGAAGAGCTGTCAAACAAAGTAGACAGAAGGCAAATGAAGTATGATCCCTATTTAACAGGTGTACAACTAAGGTATATGAAAATAAACTAATTTACCCAGATCATCAAACAAGGTGTGCAGCATAGCAATAAACTTGAATCTAGCTCTTGAATCCCAGTCCCTCACTTTTAACCATAAAAACCATCAGTTCTGATTTCTAGAAAATTCATGAATGTTATCTCCTCAAAAAAAGGATTAGAGTTAGAGGAGAGATAAAATGAGAAGCATTGAAAGACAGAGGTTGGACATGATTGTGAATACTGACCCATTTCACCCTAAGCCCACCATTTTTCTGTTTACCCTAGGCTTAGAAATGGATTGGTATTGTGCCAAAATTGAAAAATGGAGTATGAGGGAACCATTCCAAACACAGGAAGAATCAATACAGAAGCAACAAATCATTTTGTCAAATTTCTCTAAACAATGAAATTCAAATGGTGAAAATTAACATGAAATGAAACAGCAAAAGTTTCTATACAGAGCTGTGAGAAAATGGTTACTAGTTTAGGACATCTACACCCAGAATTACATTTTGAAGTAAGGTAGCAAACACACTTAGTATCAACAAAACAAATCCTTTTAGGCAAGCCGCAGCACACCTCCAGCTTCGCTTGTAGATCTGTGCATTCTACTCCTAACTCCAGCCTCAAATACCCTCCAGTACTCCCACGTATATATTACATGTGCTCACTCCTGCTTTGCTATACAGCCTTAGAGAATACAGTTCCCAAAGGAGTCCTCTTGGATGTCTGTATGCCAAGCATCCTCTCAGTCTCCCTCCCAGCAACAGAGACATTGGCTAGGGACAGAAGTTACACATAAACTGGTTTAAGTGATCAGAAACTGGTTTAAACCTGTAACAAAACAGAGGCTCGGTGCATCTAAACCAGTTTCAAAATGGCCCCAGCGGGTGTTCTCCAGGGAGAGGGAAGGGATGGGGAACAAAACCCCTCCCTGCCCTCTTTGCCTCAGGGGGCCATGCTGGCCAGCATCTGGCCATGCTGTCACCCCTGCTGCTTGACCGGTGAGGGGGGAAGGATCCAGATGGGGCAGCAGCTGCTGTCATGGTGTCCTGGGGAGCACAAGACTCTTCCTAGGGGGGGCTGCGCTGTGGACAGAAGTGGGACAAGCAGAGATGCCACAGCCTGTGCAGGGTAAGTGGCAGCAGCAGGGCTGGGAGGGGTGGCTATGGGGGCTAAGCCAAATTTTGGGGTGGCCATAGCTGCCCAAGCCCACCCATCCCCCTCTCCCCCACTCCAGTGCTGCTTGCCCCATGCAGGCCATGGCAGCTCTGCCCACCCCAGTCCCACCTGCAGTGCAGCCTCCACACCAGGAAGAGATTTGCGCTCCCCAGGACACCATGACACTGGCTGCTGCTCTGTCAGGGCCCCTCTCCCCTCCCCAGTTCAGTGGCAGTGGCAGGGGCATGGCCAGATGCTGGCCAGCATGGCCCCCTAAGGAAAAGGGCATGAGAAGGGGGTTTATTCCCCCCTCCCTCCTCTCTCCCTCTGGGGAGCCCCAGCTGGGATCTGCCTGACCAGGAGTGAGCAGCAGAGGCAACAGCCAGGGCTGGCAGACCCTGGGTGCAGTCCCCCAGGGGGAGAGGGCATGGAGGGGAAATAAACCTGCTCTCTGCCCCCCTCCCTCCCCCATTCACGAGGTTACTGCCGGGGCTGACCACACCGTCTGCTACCACAGCGGTGAGAGGGGTGGGGGTAGGAAATGCCTGACAGTGGCTGCTCTGCCCCGGCCAGGTAGACCCCAAGTGGGGTCACCAGGGGGCAGAGGAGAGGGAGGGGGGAATATACCTCCTTCCTGCCCCCTTCACCTCAGAGGGCCATGCTGGGTCAGTATGTAGCCACACCCCCACCCCTGCCACTCCAGCAGTGAGGGGATAGGTGGGAAATGCCTGGCAGGGACTGCTTCCCTCTGCCTCCTCCAGGCACACCCTGACTGGGGACCATGCAGGCCAGGGTGGGGGTTTAAACCCCTCCCCAGTCATGCTCAGCCTGCAGGAGCTGGCCACACCACCCCCACAGCACACCTTCCCTGCCGCCGAAGTCTCACTCTAGCACCCCCCAGCTTCTAGCCTGAGCCACTGTAGGTATGTGCCTGCATTTCTGGAAGCAAACATGAATGTCTATTCACTTGCAAATGGGTTCAATCTACGCAGGTTAAACTAACCTGCAAAGATTGAATCAATTCAGGCTCGGGCTTTTTGAACATCTGTACTTAGCCATTGACACTAGTTGGCATCATCTTTTCCATTGAACTGTGCTTCCTACCTCTATGCTGGTTACATGAGCTTTGCCAGAGACTTGAAACTATTTTTGGAAGCTTTAAAAATACTCAGAGGGCACCTTTCCTTTTAGTTAGACACAGCATCTTTTTATGTTTAATAAAGAGATTTAAAAAATATTTCTGCTTAGCATCAACCTGGCTTTTTGCTAAAAACAAAGACAGCTGAGCTAGCATAGACTTGGGAAACAGGAAATGCTATTTATAGAAACTTTTACAACAGGCATCACAACAGTACAGTGATCACTACAAGTCATTGACAACTCCAATGAGTGTCACAAAAATGAATTCAAACACAGGAATGAGCAGAAGGCCAGCCATGAAGAGGGACAAACAGTTTTCACCATTACATAGCCACTGATGGCATCAGTGTTATTGCTGAGATGCATTGAGGGACATGTCCTCAGGGAACAGGCCAAACTGGACTTCATATTCTACACGGAGAAATCCAAGAGACAGCAAATGCAAGTTACTGCAGTTCTGAGCCTTGCTCGTTCCTCTCTGTGTGTTTGAAACCATGAGTCAGACTTTAGTGAGTGCAACAACAAAACATAAAACAAACACATGCCAACCTATGTGCTGCCAATGCTAGGGGCAGGTGGAATGTGTATCATAGACAATAAAACCAGTGTTCTGATGTGGTTCATTCAGGATTTCTGGAATTTCCCCTGTG
>NW_005842668.1:405422-408013 GCF_000455745.1 Alligator sinensis | reverse complement strand
ACAGCAGGCTACCCCTTCCCATCTGCACAAAAGCCATTATTTCTGGTGCAGACCCCTGGGAAACTATACACTCTTATTTGAGTAGCACCCCAAACACCAGTCTGACTGGTGCTTTTGGTGCTAAGTATGATAGGAACATAAAGAGAGACATAGCCACTCCCTTAGAAACTTAGCTAATTTGAATTAATTTACCAAACAAACCAAAAAACAAAAACAAAAGGAGAAAAAGAAATAGAGATGGGGTTTTCAAACTTTTTTAACAGGTGTACCCTTTCTACCTCAAAGTTTCAGCTCATGTACCCCCTTATATTTTTTCTTGGTTTTAAGGGGCAAGAGTTGGGGGAGGGGCAGATCAAAGTCCCCATGGTGAGGGAGGGAGGGAGTGGGGCTCGGGCAGGGGCAGGGGCTGTACATCTGGGGTGGAGTGCGGGACAGAGCCATGAGAGTTGATCGTCTGGGAGGCACAGGGGAGAGGGGACAGTTCCTGATGCTGCATGTACCCCGGTGGAGATCTGGGGGGCATATGCCCACCAGATCCATGCACAGGGCAGAGGCAGCTGCTGCTGTTGTGTGAGTGCTGTGGCCGGGCGGGCAGGGGACAGACATACACACAAAGACACAGACACACGCAGACATACACACAGAGATGCAGTCACACACATACACACCCCCCAGCAGGTAAATGTGCACGCGGGAGGGAAGGGGCTGAGGGGTTCCAAACCAAGAATGGGGAAGGAGAGTGCGTCTCCGTGCCCACTCCCAGGAGCAGGGCCAGGAGGGCAAAGGCAGTGGTGCCCCTCTGTGGGCCACACATGCGCTGCTCAGCTGGCCAGGGGGGCAGGGAGGAGGTGGGACTCACACACAGCAGCCACCACCACCCCACACCACTACTGTCGCACCCTGCGCTGCTTTCCCGTGGCCAGTCACACATGTGGCTCTGTGGGCTGCTGATGGGTGGTGAACGAGGTGCAAGGCACAGGTTGACAATTCACCTGATTTTTCCCAAGCTCCCAATCTGTAAAACATTACTTTCCTTCATTTTGATTCAGAGATAGAAAATACTATACTCCAGACAATTATTTATAACTGACACCTTGATGGCTGTGCCTCAATGGAGACTTTACCAAAAGAGAGAGAGAGAAAGAGAGAAAGAATGCCAATGACTCAATTAGCTAATAATTAGAATCCTCTGGTACAGAGACTAGGTCAGATCCTGGCCCTACTGACAATTGGACAAAAGTTTCATGTATTGGGTCCAAAAGGCAAACATTTTTCTGCAAGTTAGGACAGCATAAGTTACAAGCCTTCAGAAGAGCATGGTAAACTTAATGTACTATCGTGATTGCTTTGGAAAATGGACATATCAGAAGTAAAATCAGCATATGAATTTTTCTAGAGAACCTTCTGAATTCCAGCCAAGACGTGCCATGGATGGTCACTGAAAGCTGTTTGGTTTACAGCATGTAGTTTCTGGACAGTCAGATATTATAAAGTAATCTACAGGCCAAACAGTTTGACCTGAATCCCTGGAAAATATTGGAAAAAATCATCAAAGAATCCATCAACAGCAGGCTAATGAAAGTCAACCTTCTGAGAGATAGCCAACATGGCTTCGTTGAGGGTAGGTCTTACCTGACCAACCTCATTTCTTTCTATGACCAGGTTACACATCACCTGGATAAGGGAGAAGAGGTTGATGTCATATATTTGGATTTCAAAAAAGCCTTTGACTTGGTCTCCCATGATGTCCTCATGGTAAAATTGGGGAACTGCTGTCTTGACAACCATACAGTTTGATGGCTGGGGAACTGGCTCTGTGGTCAGACCAACAGAGTGATATTCGATGGAACCAAGTCAACATGGCACATAGCGACCAATGGCGTCCCCCAGGGCTCAGTACTCAGACAAGTACTCTTTAACAAATTCATATATTATCTGGATTCAGGTGTCAGAAGTGGACTGGCTAAGTTCACAGATGACACCAAACTATGGAAAAGCACGGTCATGCTACAGAATAGGCTGGCGATTCAGGCTGATCTGGACAGGCTCAAAAGGTGAGCAGATCAAAACCTGATGACATTCAACACAGAGAAATGCAAGGTGCTCCACTTTGGGAGAAAGATCCCACTTCATACTTATAGGCTCAGCAGTGCTACGCTCAGTAGTACAGGGGTGGGCAAAATACAGCCTGCGGGCCACATCCAGCCTGCCAGGCCATTCTATTCAGCCTGAGGGTGACCTAAAAAGTTTAGAAGATTAATATGCATCTGCTCCTGGCTGCTTATCAAAGATGACAGGAGCCAGGGGCAGTAGGACCTAGGGGAAGCCAGCAAGACTCAACAGCAAGGCCAGCAAGACCCTGCCGCAGCCCACTCCCAACCCTGCTCCCCCACACCCAGAAGTCTCTGACTGTGGCAGCTGTCCCTGCTTCCCTGCACATGGCCGGCTGCTCCAGCACCATGTGCCCCCTGGCTGCATCACCAGGCTGTGGAGCCACACCAGTACCACAGGGCCAGGAACGTGTGTGTGTGTGTGTGTGTGTGTGTGTGTGTGTGTGTGTGTGTGTCACCACCCAGTGATTTTTGTGCCTC
>NW_005842668.1:380701-405067 GCF_000455745.1 Alligator sinensis | reverse complement strand
GCTACAGGCGGCGTAAGTAAAGTTTTTGCAACCGATAAGCTGTGTCTGCCTCTCCATTCACCAGCCCGCCCAAACGACCGAGTAATTTCTAAATCACCTCGAGTCGGCTGCGGCCGTCCGAGACAGTGTGAACTAAGGGAAGCACAGAGAGTGTGCGTGTGTGGTAAGAGAAGCAGAGAGAGAGAGAGGAAGTAAGGGAAGCACAGAGACTCTGTGTGTGTATGTGTATGTGTGTGTGTGTGTAGTGAGGAAAGCACAGTGTGTGTGTGCAATGAGGGAGGGAGGGAGCGAGCGTGTGTATGTGTTCATAGGGCGAGTCCCACAAGCACACCCCACCATACACATGCACCCACACCCCCCTCACACTCCCATACACGAAGACTCCCACACCCCCTCATACACTCCAGCCACCCTCCCCCCACACACAACCCCCCAAAAACCCCATACCCACCCACAGGTCACATATCCACACACACCTGTCAGGTAGTCACCAGGTACAGGCGCATGCCCTTACGTCCGGTTGACATTCACTGGTCTTCTCCAGGGGCACCATGACCCTCGGTCAGTCTAGGTGGGGCTCTTAGTCTCACTCTTTCTTCCCGCCTGCCACGACTGCAGTGTTCTCTTTTTCATTGTTAACGAAAGGGAGGTGTGGTGACTACCCCGCCTCCACCCTGACTGACCGTTGGTTCACACCCCCATCTCCATGTCAATGAAATAAATGGAAGGAATGACAAAAGGGCCATGTAGAAAGGTTTTCTTCCTTTTCCCCTTTTTCTTTATTATAGGGCAAGTTAAATTTTCTCTCCAGGGGTTGAGTCCTGGATGACCCCTTAGCTTGGCTTGTCACCTTGCCACCATTGACCACCATTCCTTTTCCTCTTCTTCTCCTTGCTTTCTTCTTTCTCCCTCTTAGTGCAGGCTCCTCCGAGCTCCGATCTGGCTCTTACCCTGCTCCTGGGGGGTGGGGTCAGTCTCGGCTCATTCATCCCCGGCATCCATCATGCCGGCTGTCTTCTCTCTTCACCTCCCCCGACGCCTCCTTCAGTTCATGCTCGGTCCCGGAAATTGCCCCAGTCATGGATTCCTGCCAATCCGCCTCACCTGACAAGATGCTAAAACTAATCTGGGGTGAACCAGGAGTTCCTGCAGCAGCATGGAGGTTCTATTCCGGCCGGTCCCATGCCCGTGGCTGAAGGAACACCCCAGGTGCGTGCCCTCCAATCCTTCACAACACCCACCACCACACCCTCCCCCACATACCCACAGCCCCCCACAAATCTATACCCACCCCCAAGTCCCCCACCCACCTACAGTATACAAAAGTAAGACTTCATTTTAGATATTGTGCAATCATCTCTATGTGCACTACACAAACACATGTAAATCAGGACAAAAAAATATTTGTTTAAATCAAATTAATTAATGTTGTAGATGTTCACTTTTTAGAATATAATTTGGTATTTTTCTGGCTCTGAGATGGCAAAACACCTTGCTGAAAGGAATATTTCTGGGGGTAAAGGTCAGGCATTAGGGGGCAGGACTTCCAGTCCCAAGATGGCTGAGGGGAAGGTCTACCCATGCAGCCCTCAACAGCTTGCCAAAACTCGGTAAGTGACCCTCTGCACAAAATAATTGCCCACCCCTGCACTAGTACCACAACCGAAAGAGCCTTGGGGGTCATGACTGACCACAAAATGAACATGAACCACCAATGTGATGCTGCAGCTGGCAAAGCAAATAAAACTCTGGCTTGCATCTACTGATGCATCTCAAGCAAGACCCAAGATGTCATTCTCCCACTTTTTTCAGCCTCGGTGAGGCTGCAGCTGGAGTATTGCATCCAATTCTGGGCTCCGCACTTTCGAAAGGATGTGGAAAAGCTTGAGAGAGTACCAGGGAGAGCCATGTGCATGATTAGAGGTAAAGAGAGCAGGCCTTATGAGGAGAGGCTCAGGCATGGGACTCTTCAGCCTAAAAATGTGAAGGCTCAGGGGTGACTTGGTGGCAGCTTATAAGTACATAAGGGGTGTGCATCAGGAACTGGGAGAACATCTATTCACCAGGGCACCCCAAGGGAAGACAAGTTCTAACAGTCACAAACTGCTGGAAGACTGCTTCAAACTGGACATAAGGAGAAACTTCTTTACTGCCTGGAATAGACTCCTCCCAGAAGTGGTGCAAGCACCTACTTTAGATACCTTCAAGAAATGCCTGGATGCTTATCTTGCTGGGGTCATCTGACCCCAGCTGACTTCCTGCCCCTTGAGCAGGGGGCTGGACCCGATGATCTTGTGAGGTTCTTTCCAGCCCTAATGTCTATGAAATCTATTAAATCATTCGTATTTTTTCAAAACAATGTTGTCAGAAAATTACAGGGCTAATGGACATTCTTTCCAATTGCAAGTTTTTGTCTACATTTCCTATTTAATTTCAGGTAAAAAAAAAAATTAACAGCAAAAAATGTTAAATTAATATTCATGAAGTACTTTTCCTGTTTTGGAATAACTATAAGCCTGATCTAAATTTGACTTTCAGAATTTAAAAATGGGGTTTTCTTAATCTCAAAGTGCACCCACTTGCTGTTTTTGACTAAATTTACACAGAAGGATACCAAGGAATGTGAAGGATCACAATGTGAAAGTGAATGATGGCAATGCTAAATGTTTTGCCAAATTGGTTTGGGCAAATGTTGGTCCTAATGAAAACAGGAGTTTTGTCATAGACTCCATTAAAGTCAGGGTTTTACCCACCCTCTGACAGTGACAGGGTCAAGGGGGTAGGGATGGAGAGGGGGGTTCAAGACATGCATTACGATCCTAGTTATGTGCAAAACTGTAAAATACCAATCTGAGTATTTTAGGGGCTGTGGAGAGGTCACATTCAGTTATCTAATACTGGTGGGGAAGAAGCACAGTTTTGTGAATGAAATATTTCATTCTTTAGATGAATTCAGTTTCATCATCAAGCTCAGCAGGTCTAAACTCTACAAGTGACAGTGATAACACAATGTCCTTACACACCTCCTGAGATGCTGACTGACTGCCTTCAGACAGAAAATTCATGTTTAGTCAGAAGTGACCTGCTGAAGCCAAATCCTCTACAACCTCTGCCGAAGTGCCTTGCTGCCCACTGGGCTTCTGCTCTCTTCATAGCTCTCCAAATTGCTCACCTATACTTCTCTGAAAAAATGACTATTTTTTAAAATTATGGCACCACTCCTCATGGTACACTGCGAAGTAACTCAATGGCACAAAGAACCAGGGCTCATATTTCCACATGGTGCCAGTGTTTCAGTGCCAAAGTGCCTCTTGGCGCCGAACTATCATTTGCACTGTAATTAAATTGAATTCACTCCTTGGCTTGATTTTATCCCTGAACAATACCACCGTTTGAGTAATACATTCTCAGGGCACTAATACATCACCCGAGAGAACTCTGTCCATGATATATGGGCGTAATACATCAGAGTGCACTCCCGCTATAAGGATGTATGGGCACTATACATCATCAAGGTGAGACTGAGTGGTGATGTATTACTCAGAAGATGGTACCATTCAGGAATAGACTAGACCAGGATCAGGAGGATAAAGGCTGGCATCACTGTAAACTGATTTCCTGATGCAGTTATGCTGGCACTGAATCAACTTCACTGAACCAGTATCTAACTTTAGCCTCTTATTTATTTATTTGGAAGTGTCATATCATTGAAAGAGCCTCCTGAGATACATCATTCCCACAGAGGTCCCAAGGGACAGCTGGCACACAATTAGCAGGAGTATATTCTCAGTTTGATGTGTGGGGCTTTAGCCCATTAAGACTAATAGCAGCTGCACAGCTACCACTCCGTATATCAAGCAGAGGACACACATACACATACCCCTTACACATGACAAACACACTCTACCCAGCCCATAGGCACTGCCAAAAGATTTAGTGTAAAACATTTCCAATGCTCAGAAAGTCACTAAAGCAAATAGGTTTTCAAACACCCTTAAACCTGTTCACTTTTAGTCTTTGATTTTACTAAGGGTGAAAGGAGGAGGCGGGGAACAAATTCATCCCTGATAAATCATTACAGCAAAGATAAACTTGGATCAGTACTGTTGATGATGGTTAAAAAAGGATAAATAAATCCCTATGCCATTCCTGCAGGGAAGCCAACCCATTCCTGTGACCATCCTACCAAAAGATGCCTGTATGTCCACTGGAAATACAATTGGACCCTGGAGTAGCTGCAGTGAATTCAGTGCATGTACACTGGGGTAAAACTAGTATAACACATCAAGAATCAGGTCAGATTTTTTTTAGCCAATCAATGCAACCATCTAAAAAGAAAGTCACTAAAGGAACATTTGGAAAGGAGCCCAGGATTCTATTTATTTATGTTCAAACAGTTAACACAGCAAAAGGCTCATGAAGACCAATGAAGTCCTAAGACCACCTGTCTCAAGGAAAGCTCAAGTGACCCCAGGTTTCACTGGAGAACAGTGCCTCTCCCACAGCTCTCTTGCACATGGGGAGCAGCCTGCTCGTCTCAAGTTACATGCATAGCACACAGCTCTTCTCTTTCTCTGCCACCTTCACATTCTCTGTCTGTGAGAGTTATTGAGGGGCCTCCATTGTACAGAAAACAGTCTTGGAAACAGAAATCTACAATATATGGTTCATACAGTCTCTACTTGTCCCGGTAGCTGAGAGTAGCCAAGAACAACATTGAACAGGAGTAGAAGCAGAACCTTCTTTTCATCTCACTTGACATTGCATCTCTGGCTGTATTGATATCGACATAACAGAATCAGATCCACTGTGCATACAGTCGCCACATTTTCTAGCCCTCCCAGTACACACACACACGGAAGTAATCACTGTGCAAATAGTACATTCAAATGAGTGTCTTGGCACTGCTGGTGCCGCT
Organism: Alligator sinensis; assembly: GCF_000455745.1. Lineage (NCBI taxonomy): Eukaryota > Metazoa > Chordata > Crocodylia > Alligatoridae > Alligator > Alligator sinensis. The sequence goes on along the minus strand of NW_005842668.1, from coordinate 400,149 downwards.
GTATACTCTGAAGGGATGTGACTGATGGCATGTGACCAACTCTTAGTTCCTGGGGTGCAGCCTGCATCTTTATTACAGTGGCAGTAATTGCTGTTTCAAGAATATTCCCTCGCCTCCTTAGACATACAGAATTTGGACAGGAAAAATACCTCTAGCCACTACTATTCAAGATCATTGTCCCCACAATGCCTGCTCAGGACTCTTTGCCTTCATGTTTTCTGATATTCACTGAAGGCAACGTGATTTGTTCTTAATAAACAAGCCAGAAATTGTACTCTCCTTAATGCACACTACCACTACGTGCCTGGGAAAGAGCAGAACCTGACAGCCAATGGGAGCAAAAGAACAGAGAATAATAACTCACGTGAATGAAGAGAGAACAGTAATTTCCAGAAGAAGCATTATCCTTAATACAGGTAGAGAATGGCCAGAACTCAGTGAAGGAAGAGAATGATGCTAAAGAAACCAGAGCTATGCACTGAAGCTGGGAAAGTCTGGTCATGACAAATGGAGAATGGCAGCGCTAAAGGCATGTTCATGCCATACTGGGCTGATACCAGCCAATACATATATCTAGAACTTCTCAAAAGCATATCCCATTTAAAAGCAACCAGTACAAGTTATAACTTACACTTTTAAGTTATACTCACACAAGTGCAGCCCAAATTATTGTTGCATTTGGGATACATACCCAATCAGAAGGAAGTCCAGAAACTGTACATCCCTGCACTCTGGATATTCATTTACTTCTGCATAATGAGTACAAAGTAGGTGTGAACCACTAGTACAGAAATAAGTGGAGAAGGATCTGGCTGTCACTGACACAGGTGCAATGCAGCAAAGCATCTGGCTCTAGGGTTCCAGCACGAGGAATAGTTTCCCCTGTCTTTCCTCCATCAACAATTTCTCCTCATGACTTATAGAAACTCTGCAAGGCCCTACATTGTTTTGCCTAACTCCATAGTTTAAAAGAAGCATCCTAGCTATATTAATAGTAACCTTTTCCTGAAATCATGAACAAAGGGCAGTTTTCCGTTTCAAAGGAACAAAATGCTTGGGATCCTTACAGAGGTGTGTACAACAGGACCCCTGCTACAAATGCGCCACTTGCCAGCACTCTCAGAAGTTGAAGGAACAACTTGAAATTCATAAATTTGACCGGCTAGCTGGTGGAGCCAGGGAAAAACTGGCAGCACAGAGCAAATGGAATCAGCCAACTGAATTTGGTGGCCCCATTGGCTTTTCCCTTGACAGAGATTTGTGGAGATTTGTTGCATAAAAGGAATAGCTAGGTTTAATTCAGAAGTAGTTTAGAAAGCAGCTTTAGGAAAGATGCTAATACAGTTCAGAGTCTATCAGATTGCTTAGCTAAAAGATTTCAAGCAAAAAGAAAATAAAGGTTCAAAAGGTGAATGGATTTTAAAATGTTTCATCTGAGGAAGTTAATATTTCTTTTTAAAAATTGCAAGGAATATTCAATTGCCTTCTGATAACTGACCAAGGCAGATGAATAAACTAACTTCAAAATGTAAAAGAGAGAGATTTTAATTTTGCTCCAAGTACCAATGTAGCCTTAACAAGTGACTGCCACACAGCCTCAGGTCCACTCACTCCAGACTAACTGCCCAAACTAGAAACATGGATGAACATTCGGGAAAGTAAAAACAAACAAAAAACTATCCTGTTTTTATTGGAACTTAACCAGGTTTACAGTGAATCAGAAAGAAGAGGACATTTTTCCACTGAAATTGGAAGCGTCAATCTCCTCCATGCAGAACCACTAACTATTGTAAACCAGGATTTCACTCAAAGCTAATCTCCATCATGCACTGCAAATCATGCACTTGGAAAAATGCCACATGCACTCTTTGTGACACAGCTTCTCTTCCCCTCCCCCACCCCAAAGTGATCTGTTATCCGGATGCTACAGCTGCAAAACATGGCCCTCTCAGCAGCTTTCTCTAGGTACTAATAGCATCATTTAAAAATGCTTACTTTAACCAACAAAAGTGACATAATCTAAGAGTTCAGCCTACTGTATATTCACATATTAAATTTGTATTGTATATTGACACTGGAGGATTAGCATTCTGTCCCGGAATTCACACAAAGTTTTAATTGCACAGGATGTGTGGCATGGTGAAATTCCTAAATGATCGTTAATTGTTTTATTTTCCAGCTGCCGTAGGAGGGAATCCTTCAAAGCTAACATTGTAGAGAATCACAAGCTCAAAATGCAATTCTACCACTGGCAAAAAGTTAAGTCAAACACTTCACACCTAGAGATTCTTCAGTTTAACTACCCCTTCTTTTGGATCCAGCATTTAATATTGGTTCCTGGATGTCATGGATATGTGACTCAGTATGTCACGTGCTTTCTGTCCACCAGTCAAAAGCATCACTACCATCTTGCACAGTCACTTCATTTACAAGCTAGTTTATGAATTATTAATGCACAATTATATTTATCAGGCCAGACACTGAGCTGCTTTAGGTCAGCCTTGCTCTACTAGCTTTAGGGAAGCTATACCAATTTATGCCAAAAGACCATCCTCCCCTTATATACGTATATTGTCTGCAATTATACATGTTTAATCCATGTCCCATCTCCCAAGGACAGAAAAACTTCAGAAGCTGGCAACTCTTCCACAGCAAATTGCTTCCCCGCCTCCCTTTCTATTCTCACTAATTCCTGATGGAAAAACATGTTTTCCTTGCAGGGATTTTTTGTTGTTGTTGTTATTTTATTTTTGTATGGGGGTTAAAAAAGGTTTGATTTTGCAGTTTAGCATGTTGAGGCCTCTCAGTACTCGCTGTCGGAGGGTGCTGATTACCCAGCTTCATTCATCAAAGTGTCACTTTTCTGACAGCCGCTAATAAATATACTGCCAAAGCCCCTCACACCTGGCAGCCATGGCACACTGCAACACGCCACTAACCTAATTTGCTAATTGCTGCTTTCCCCATTAATTTTAGTCCTGTCTTGTTTGGTGTTGACATGGAGGGAAAAGAAATAAGAGGAAAAAGCAAGTAAGGAAGAAAATATCTGCTGGATTTTTTGTTCTTCCCTTTAAACTAACATGGGAATATCAACTTCTATTAGTCCCCTATTTGCTTGTGCCTGAGAAATGTTCTGCTCTTTCTGCTAGATGGTTGTGAGGAAAGGGCTTTCCTTCTCACCTTAATTTAGGTACTGGCAAACTCAAAGTGTTAATAACCTGCATGTGTTATTTCTAGCAATATTAAGCATTTTGCCACACTATTCTGCCAACCTACTGTACCTCCTTCCTGACCTGCAGTGTCCTCGGTATGCCAGCCTTCAGTACCCTACATACCGCTCAGCTAACACATTTCAGCCAAGACGTGCAGTACTGAAGTGTGAGTCTCTAGAAGAGAGGTGAGGTAAGTCGCAGACCCACCAAAACTCCAGGCAAAACTCAATGATTTCTTGTCACAGTTGTGGTACTGGACAGTCACCAGGCTGCTGTGCCTAGACCTCATGCACTGGGTCCACATGGACCTAAAGCTTCCATTTATCTGAATAGACTCCAGCACCATATTTCCTCAGCCCTGGCCACAGGCTCAGTCCCTCTCTTCACATAAATGGAACAGTGCAATCCAGCTGCCCTACGTTGCCAGGACTAGTGCTGACTGACCACACTTCTCAGCTCCAACCTTGTGGGCACTCAGGGTTTACAATTCACTCCTTTTAAGGCATATGATACTGGAAGCAAACACGCAGACTTTGTCAGAGTTCCCACCAAACCAATCACCCTGTTACGCTTAACCGGCACAAGGAATATACAGATCTAAACAAAACAGTAAGGTTAGGGACAGACACTCAAAAAGCCAGAGCTTGAATTGACTCAATCTTTGCAGGTTAGTCTGCAAAGATTGAATCAATTTGCAAGTGAACAGACATTCAATTTTGATTCCAGAAATGCAGGCGCATGCCTGCAGTGGCTCAGGCTAGAAGCTGGGAGGTGCTAGAGCAGCCCTCCTTTCCCTTCCTCAGCAGCCACAAGGCAGGAGGGAAGCTGACCTGGGGTGTGTAGTCAGGCCCTGACAGGAGCTAAGGAAGATTGTGGAGAGATTTAAATGCCCACTCTGACCTGTAGGGACCCCAGCCAGGGTGTGCCCACGGGAAGAGGGGAAGCAGCCCTTGCTAGGCTTGTCCTTAAGGCCAGACACCGGCCAGGACAGCACCTCAGGTGAAGGAGGTGGGGGGGGGGCGGGGAAATGAACTCCCCTATCTCCAGGAAGGCACAGGACCCCAGCTGGGGTCTTCCCAGCTTTCCCTGCACCCCCCCCCACCCCCCACTCCTGCTTGGGCAGCGGAGGGCCAGGCCAGAGCCAGCTGGCATGGCCCTGCAGTCCGCCCAGGGCTGGGGCTGTGCAAAACTGGCCTCCAGGTGCTGCTGAGGGTGGACATAGAGGGGCCAGCCCAGGCAGGGCCGCAGGGACCAGGCCCTTCCCAGAGGGCTGCAGCTTAGGCTGGGGCCGCAGGGACTGCACGGCCAGATTGCTCCCGACTCCCCATGCCCGGGCCAGACCTTGGCTGTCATGGGGCTGCAGCTCTGTGACAACCAGGCCCAGCAGCATGGGAGGGGGCTGGCTGGGGAGCAGGCTGCCCAGGCCAGCTCAGAGGCACCGGTGGGCCCTGAGCCTGGCAGCCACCCTCTACAGCTGCACCCAACCCTGTGCAGCATCTGGCAGCTGCAGCTGCAGCCCAAGCTATGGGCTGGTCAAGTCCTGGTGGGGAGCTGTTCTGCCTTCCTCCCCTCCATCTGCTGCTGCTGCTTCCCCTGCCACACCACTATGGGTGGGCAGGCAGGAAGCTTCAGCCCCATGGCTTCTGCTCAATGAATGGGGCTCCAGCTCCTGGACGCCTTCCATCTGCTTTGCCCACAAGGGCTGCTCATTGCGCCGTGCAGGTGGAGCAGGTGGAAGGCAGCTGGAGCTGAAGCCAGAGCTCCACGTGCTGGGCTGAAGCTGCCAGGCTGAAGCTTCCACCCGCCTTGAGCAGCACTGTGCAGTGCAGCAGGAGCCGGAGCAGGAGCCGTTGCTGGAGATGAGGGGAGCAGAACAGCCCTGCCAGCCCAAGCCTGATTCCCCTCACCTCCAGCAGCAAACCCCGCCCCCACTTCCACCCCTGCTGCACCACTCAGGGGGGCAGGGGGGCTTCAGCCCAGCAGCTTCTGCCCAGCACGTGGAGCTCTGGCTCCAGCTCTCAACCACCTTCCACCCACTCTGCCTGCCCAGTGTGATAAGCTACATTCTGTGCATCCCTTGCTAACTTCATCATGCTAGGACAGGTAACAGCCTCAGTGAAAAGGCCCTGGTATGCACTACCAAGCAGAAAATCTATCTGGGAACTCTGGTTATCAGTGGGTGCATCTACACAAGATGCTTTGCTGCACATTAGACTAACCTGTAGATACAGGTACCATAAAAATGGTGCATTAACTAATGCGTCACATCACATGTGTGGATGCTGACCGGGAGCAAATTGCTTTCAGTCAGCCTAGGCAACAGGGGGCCACAGAGGGTGGGGAGAGCTGTCCCAGCTAGGTGAGCAGCTACCTGCCAGCCTTGTGGAAATTGGGATCCATTCCAATCTCCACATGGCTGGGAGAGCTGTTCTGGTTGCCATGGAAAAATCGGGATCCATGCTGATCTCTATGTGGCTAGAGGGTAGCTACCTACCCAGCTTCCCTCACCTCCCACCGCTCAGGACCAGCCTGATCTCCCCCAGCTGGGATAGAACTGTCCAGGGAGCTGGGACAGCTCCCCCACCCCCCGCCTCCAGAGCTTGACACTAAGCCCCCACTCCTTGTCCCCACCCCCATACCCTCCTGTCATCCCAGGGCTGGCACCCAGAGGAGCCTGGAGCTCCCCCTGGCTGCTGCAGGGGGGCAGAGCAGAAGAGGAGCTGCGGTGGACTGAGCTGCTCCTGTGGGACTCCATTTACTCCCAATAGGGGCACACATCTAGACTTGCACAGGGATTGCTTTAATGAGACCAAATTTTCTGTGCAGAAAATTCAGGAGCATTAATTGCATGTGTAGATGCACCCAGTATATGCTTAAGTCTGTACCTCCACGTCTTTGCTTCTGTTGCTATACTTTTTGCTAGCTAAGTCAAGCAAGTGCTATAACTGCACCTTCATTTTGCTGTTTCCTACATGCAGACTTCTGAAAATGTAGGGGCTAAAGCCACTATGGCACTTTTGCAAATTTTGTCCTAGGCCTGGATCATTCATTTTGAGCCCAAGTGTAGACAGAAACAGGTCTTAACAACCCCCAGTTCTTCTTGTCCTGCGACCCTCTTTGCCAACTACCATTCTTGCCCACCACAAACAACCCTGCTACACTCACACTGGGAAGGACACACTACAGCATTCAGCTACTATTCCACTAGGTCCCAGTTTCTTAGTATACCACTACCTCATGGAGCCAAGCAACTGCTGCCATGGGTAAGGGCATTCTACTTCCAAGGGCTTAGAGGTAAAATATAATATCCTGTTCCAGGTTAAGTTAAAAAGGGCCTAGTAAAAGAATAATGGTATTTCAGCTTTTAGCCAGAACCTTCACTTCATGGCCCTTTAAAGTTAAATTTACTGCCTCCATTTAGCAGTGTCCCTGTAAAAAAAACCTCTTGGCACAGAAAAAAAAGTGTCCAGCTCAACTCTGCTACAGCAAAGAATGCAACTCATCCTTGGGATCTATCTGTGCAACTATCTGCTTTTATTAAGATCTCTGTGCCTTCATGCCCCATTCAGTGCCTAGGCAATAAGGCAGCATAGTCTAGAATAACCATATTGCTAAAGCACTGCACCTCTTGCAAGCTCCAGTTAGGGCTGAAAATGGATTGTGATGGGGGTAAATGCCATCATGTAGATTACCACTCAGGAGAGAGAAGGGTATGGCTTTATCCAACTGTACTGGGTGTTTTTCCTTCTTTTGATAAATCAAGAACAAGCCCGTTTCAGGAGAAAGGATATTGACCTGGTAAATGATCAATGTTCTACCCACTCGCATGACAGCTCCAATTGTTCAGAAAAGCCAATTCATGTTCTCAGTCATCCTACATATGTGCCCCTGACTATGGTCTATCTCAACATTTCACCCTGGAGCTAAGAAGCCTTTTCTGATTAGAGTGTTGTCAAAACTGGTATGTTCCCGCAAAAAGGTTAGGTTTAAACAAATCAGCATTTTCAACAAAAAATGGTTTTGTTCAAAAATTCCTCCTCACCCGCTCTTCACCCTCATGCTCTTTCATTACCTATCCCCTATGCTTATTCTGCCACACTGTGAATCACAATATCAAATTAGCATCATAATCACAGCAAAAGAATAAGAAATCAAAAGGCACAAGAAAGTGAGCCAGATCCTCAGCTGGTATAAACCAGAACAGCTCTATTAACTTCAATGGAGCTATGCCAATTCAAATCAGTAGAGAATCTGCCATATGCATTTTACTATGGGATCAGCAGAATGCCAAATTACAAATGGGAGAAACTTACATTAAAACAAACATCTTCAATCAGAGCAGTGGGAATGCTCAAAAACACTGGTCAAGTCAATTTTTATATCTGTGTTTTCTCTGTCCCTTGTGTTCAATTTTGAGCACTCCCTTATAAAATTTTCCAAGCCTGAAGCAACTTTCCTCTTTCCTCCATTTAAAACTCACCTGACCTGATGGAGGCAAAGACTTTGGACAAGCTGGATTCCATTCAGCAGCAAACCAGGCCTCTTCTGAACACCACTGCTTCTGTGGGTTGCCTACTTCAGAGACCTGGCAGCTTTTCTGAGTTAGTCAGCTCAAAACTGCAGTGAGCCTACAGGGCGGGTGAAAGAAGGAAGATCAGACCACAAACATCTGCTCTTCCTTCAAAGCATGACCCTTGACAGGCAGAATAAGTTTGCTCCACCAGGCTCTTTTCTGAAGGCCACTGGGTCCTCAGAATGAAAACACACTGAAGAGTTCAGGGCCCCTCAGCAACCTTGCAGTAAGCACCTTTTGTTCAAAGCTCAGAGCTGTTAATTAAAGACTGGTGATTAATGATTAAACTCCACGTGGTTTATAACTCAGGCTTAAAAAGTCCTAGGGATGCTGACTTTGCTGAAGGCTTCAGTGTTAAGTTCTGGAACACACATTGCTATTTATAGAGAAGTCCATCAAGAGCTGTAAAAGGAAGCATCCCTTCTACACAATTAAGAGGGGAAAAGACAGTATCTAAAAAGTATAAAGGTCAAGTATTCAGATTAAGTGAACAAGCTCTTGGGCAGTCATAGACACAGCCAAAACTAAGGGGAAACATTGGCAATAAAAACTGTTCATCACCAAATTCACCTCTTCCCATTAATAAATTGTCCATGAACAACTTACATGTTTATTAAATATTTTGGGTATAAGAAATTATTTACCAAATAGTTTTTGTAAAATCATTCTTGATCCATAATTTAAGGACTACTGAGTTATAATCTGAACTCTGTTAGGGTAGACGCACAACATGTGACTTACTTTTCCAATCAAAAACTCCCTAACTGGATAAGTGCAACTCTTCAATCAGGCTTCTATATCAAATATTGGCATTTAAGGAGTTCAGAATACAATGTCCATGACAATCCATTAGGCTAAGTACAGACATTCAAAAAGCCCGAGCCTGAACTGATTCAATCTTTGCAGGTTAGTCTAATCTGCGTAGATTGAACCGCCAAGCAAGGGAATTCACTTTTGATTCCAGAAATGCAGCCACATGCCTTCAGTGGCTCAGGCCAAAAGCCGGAAGGGGGGAGGGGGTGCTAGAGCAAGCCCTCCCTTCTCTTCTGCAGTGGCCAAGAGAGGCTGAGCTGAGGAGGGGGGTGGGCACTTGTGGCCAGGCCCTGGCAGGCCTGAGTATAATTGGGGAGGGGTTTAAACCCCAATCCTAGCCTTCAAGAACCCCAGCCAGGGGCAGCAGGGAAGCAGCACTTGCCAGGCTTTTTGGATGGTGGGGAGGGGGAAGGGAGTGTGACCAGACCCCGGCCCCAGCTGACACCAAGCAGTGAGAGCGGAGGCATGGGCAGACCCCTCCCCCTACCCTGTGGCATGGGAGGAGGAAGGGGAGAGCCCTGCTCACCGTTGTGGCTCTCTGACAGCCCAGCCCGGCCTGGGTGCAGGGAGCCAAAAGCAAACTGGGCACACAGCTCCCATGGCCCTAGCCCACACCCCACCTCTAGATGGGAAGGACCCTGCCCGGTTTACTCCCAGCTCCCCACACCCAGGCTGGACTGGACCATAATGGAGCCACAGCTGGCTGGGAAGGGTCCTGCCCCTGTGGTCCAACCCAGCCCAGCCTCTCCACACCCGCCCTCAGTAGTGCCTGCAGCTGGCCCCACTCAGTCCTGGGTGAGGCAGACAGATGGCACAGCTGACCCGGGCCATGGGGCCAGGGCCCTTCCCAGCTGGCTACAACTCCATGACAACCCAGCCTGGCCTGGGCACAGGAAGCTAGGAGCTGTGCAACTGGATTGTTCCCGCAGCCCCAGCTCAAGCTACAGCAAGCTGGGAAGGGCTCTGCCCGCATGGCTCAGCCTGGGCTAGCCCCTCCATGGCCACCCAAAGCAGCACCCATGGGCCAGCCTGGTTCAGATCTCCCAGCCTCAGCCCCAGGTGAGATAGGCAGATGGCGGGGCCATGCCAGCTGGTGTCTGGCCGTGCCCCTGCCCCCACCACTGTAGTGGTGAGTGTGGGATAACCCTAACAGGGGCTTCTCGCTATAGTCAGGCAGACCCCAGCTACCGTACCCAAGTGGGGGAGGGGAGGGAAAGGAAATAAACCCCCTCCCTACTCCTTCACCTTAGGGGGCCATGCCGGGCAGGTGTCCGGCTATGCTCCAACCCCTGCTCTTGCTAAAGAGCAGAGGGGCAGGGCCAGCCCTGCACTCTGGAGCAGACAGCACAGCACAGCCGAGCCCAGGGCTGAAAAGCATGCTGGGATGCTGGAGGACTCTGCTTAAAGCAGGAAAGAGTCTGGGACAGAAGTTCCATAAACTGGTTTGACTCAAGTCAGTTAAGTCTAATACTACATTCAACCAGGTTTATCTTAAACCAGTTTCAGCCATTTTGAAACTGGTTTATGTGCATTGAACTTATGTTCTGTTACAGGTTTAAACCAGTATCTGATCACTTAAACCAGTTTATGTGTAACTTCTGTCCCCAGTCTCAATAATTAGCCAACATTTTATTCACTGCAGTCTTCATGGACAGTGAACACAACTGAATTCCAAATGCAGTTGGAGAAAGTACATGTAACATTTAGAGCCATATTTCCCCATTTCTAATTATAGTGTTGAGTAAAATAGCTGATTCTTATGGATCTACTTTCCAGGTGCTGCACAACCAGCAACTCACAAAGTCCTAAAACTGGCATATATATTGATAAAAGGATCACCTCAGGTCAGGGGGAGCCTCTGACAGCACAGAACTAGTTTAAGAGCTCCTATACCCCATGTCTGCATCTCTGAAACTGGTGTGCAGGTACAGCTGTGACATCCCTGAATTCTGGTAAACACCAAATACCCAACAAGTAACCCAAAGCCACAAGCAGCCAGCCAATATTAGCATAATGCACACTTTGTTTGAGTTATGCTGGGAGGCTGGACCACTGACTCATTAGTCAAGGACTAAGGGAGCACATATTGCTTAAAGCCTCTCTTTAAATACTTCCCTCCAGTATGTAGTGAGGACTTCAGCTGAAGAACAAGGCCCTGCATTTTCAAAATGCTGTACCAGAATAACTCATTGGCAGAGTGACATACTTCTGGGATAACAGTCATGTGACTTCTTCCAACCACTGGGGAGCAAGTCACCTCTGACCAAAAACATACTCACAGATGGGACTGTGGGAGCCAAATCCATAAAATTAACATGGATGCCCAACCAGATCTAGTCTCTCACTGACTGGCATATGCCATGTTGCCATATTTACATAAACAAAGAGATATTTTTTGTTTGGTTTTTTTTGGTTTTTTTAGCAACCATGAGCCTTTAAGAAGGGATTTTCTGGGACAATATTCAAAGAATGTAGGAATGTAATTATTTTTAAACAATTGCAAGACAAAATATTTGCTATAACCTCAGACCTTTGGTAATTGCCTAACCCCATAAATTGGAGCCCAGCCAAATTCAACTATGCCACTGCCTCTGATCATATTATATTGCTACAGTGGTGCTATTTTTGCTGTGGCTGGTTTCTGGCCTCTCACTGACTGGAATATGGTGTAACTTTATAATGAACACAGGCTTCAGATTATTGAGCAGTTGCTCATTTTAGCAGGTATAGTTTTGGCCCTGCAGACCAGATGAATGGTATGGGGCAAGTCCACAGGCCAGACTGGGTCCCTCACAGCTCTTGAGCACCAGGGTTGCACTCCAGATGGGTGGGGGTGGCACAGATCACCTGGCCCTGATCCTGGCATGCAGGGGATGGGCACAGGTGGTATGGAGCCCCAGAGCCTGATCCCCTTCCATCTGGGATTGGGTTCTGGGGCCCTGCACCACTCCTACCTTATTATAGCTAATACAGTTTAATAAATCTGCTACAGCCTTCACAGGGTTCAAGAGAGTATATGCTGTTCTTACCCCTTTTTAACCTGAGCAGCTAGCCAAGAAACCAGCATCCAGTTAGGAGGAGAAAAATCCAACGTGGAGACTTTCATGCAATTCTGTTTATCTCTAAAGAAAGTACAACGTCCTGCTTCCCTAAACACAGCAAGAATCAAACAGAAGACAATTTCCCACAGTTCTAATCCTTATTCAGCCAAACCTCACCCCCCCCCCCCCCAAAAAATCTTTCTAGGGTTGTCTTCAGGCCACACTCCCAGGGCTCATTCAAGGCTTTGTCTGGTGTCAACTTTTCTTGTCTTTCTGCCAACAAAACCCCTCTACCTACAAGACTCTGCTGTATGCCTTTGTTTTAGGCAGAGACATGTTTGGAGCACTGGCAGCTATTGTTTCAGCTACCTGATTTCATTAAGGAGCTCAATGACTTCTTGCTTGAAATTAAAGCTGCTGGTTATGCTCAGCTCCTAGCATTATTCTACTGGAATTCATTATATAGTTCTCTGTGCTTTCTTTTAGACAGCACACCTTTCGTATGAAAAAATGCTTTTGTAACAAGATGCCCTTGGGTGGCTCCTTTGCAGCAGGGATCAGACCCAGAATGACAGACATTATGGAATCTTGGAATACTCTGTAACTATTATACTAATATAACAAATTTATCTTTATGGGCTTACTAGTGACTGTATTCCTGGCTCCTCAAATAAGACTGAGAGTACCTCCTGCAGGAACTGAAGCCAATAGGGGGTAATTAACGCAAACCCTGAATACTAAAACAATGCAAGTAACAAATCTTTTCAAGTTTGCCCAAAGGCCTTAATTGAGACGAGGCTTGAAACTGCATGAAATAACAACCGTGGTATAATGTCAGGTATCAAAATGAGGCCAAGTATAGGGATACAGTCACTGGCTCAGGGTATCAAGACTTATTATCAAAACCGGTGGTGCTCAACCTGTGACTCATGGGTCAGATCTGGTCCTTCAGTCTCCCCAAGGCCTAGAAATTTGGCAATTGGGGGAGCAGTGGCAGTGGTAATTGCTGTTCATCTGCTGCCAAATTTCTGGACATACGGGGAGCCTTGTGGGCCAGATGATGTGGCCCCATGCACTAGATTGCACTGGCACATGGTACGGCCAGTACACAAAGTCACTTCATGGCTGGATCTGGCATGCAAGATTAGGTTATGCGTGAGGTTAAACTAGCACACAGCCAGATCTGGTAAGCAGGGTCAGGCTGGATCTGGCATGCAGGACTGGTTAGCACGTGGCCAGATCTGGTGCACAGGGTAAGATCCGGTACATGGAATTGGGCCACATGCAAGATTTGACCTGTGCACCAGATCACACCTGTGAACCAACCCTATATGCTAAATCCAGCTCACGAACCAGCCATTTGCCATTCATCTGGTGCTTAGGGCCAGAAAGTTGAGGATCACTGACCAAAATAGAGAGATGATCAGGATTAGTAGTCACTGCTCAAAGAGAGTTGATATTTAACAAACTGATGCTACTGATCTGCAAGCCCCTTAAATGTCTGAGTACTTTTATGATTCCTGTGTAACACGGATAATGGGGATCAAGAAGAGGAAAGTCAATCTGGCAATGGACACATGGGCATAAGTCAAATAACTGCAGGTGAGGGAGAGTCTGCTAAGATGATGAGCCCTCACTCTGTGTTTCTGTGTGACCCATCATACCTAGCCTCAGAGATGGGTCTCTCACTTGAGCTAAAACCTGACAGAGGCATGACTTCAACTGGAGATAGGCCCTGTAAAGGGACACAGACAAATGGATAAGCTGTTTATTATCTTTAAAATATGTTTTCTATGAAATATTTTCATTCTGAATAAATAGTACATTACGTTATGAGAAATGGCTGGTCCCTAGTTAACCCTGTCATTGCCACTGAGAACAGGACTGCTAGAGCTGGACTAAAGAACTCAGAAGCCTGCCGCCTAAGACCCAGGTTGGAAGGAGTTGCTCATAAGATACTCAGCTCAAGAACTTGGTGGAATAGCATCAAGGAGGACCATTATGGGGTCTGAAGTGGGAACTGCATTGCCTAGAACTGTTAAATCTGAAAGCATCAGCCTACTTCCAGACTTGGAAGACCTATGCCCATAAACTGCAAATACAATTGTCCAACCATTCTCCCAACTATACAATTGGGCCAATAAAAGATATTACAACCTCCCCCCCCCAAAAAAAAATGCTTCTCTACAAACAGGGCAGTTTCAAAGCTCTATGTCTACTAAGCCACAATAAATAAACACCAGTTACACTGGCCATTAAGAAGTTAGCAAAAATAAAGCATCTATTTGCACTGGCTGAACTGGATACAGGATTTCCAAGGTCAATGAGATAGAGAGTCAAATTCTGGTCAGGTGTGCTGGAATCAATCCAGCAACTTCATCGAAGTCAAAGGGTTCCTCTGGATTTGAAGTGTTGCAACTAAGAAGAGGATTTTGCCATGTATTTACTGAGTATAACAAGGGGCTGAGATTCTTGTATTCTAGTCCAGTTCCCATCTTGGATTCTATTCACTGTATCTGTGCAGAAATTGAGTTACTGTGTATTTATATATGAGCTCAGGCAGGTCTATGACCCTCGCTTACTTTATCTATCAAATAGACATGCCTGATTCAAAGGGGGATACAAAACTAAGGTCAAGAGCTTTTACCCGTTAGGAAATGCTACTGCAGGGCAAAGTCATCACAGATTTGGTTCTAGCCAATTTTCTGAGTTCCCACTTTTCCTAAGCACCAAAACTCGCCCCTCACTTTAGAAAAATAAGAGTAAATTGACAATAGAAGATAAACATATAATGTAGGAACACCAGAGGAAAAAGATTTAGAATGTGGATTGCAAGTGCATTGATAGGTCCATTTCAGAGTGGGAATAATTAGCCCTTTAATTAAACTTATCTTGCTGCTAGACAAGAGCAATGCTCAGCAACACCTGGCTTGGAACTTTCCTGTCTCTGCAGGCAGCAGATGGAGCGCACAGACAAAACCTCCCTCCTACAATTTCCATGGTTGCCTGTGCCAGTAATTAAGGTCTGGGACAATGTCTGCAATAGTGTGAGCATCTCCACATGTCTCCTACCCTATCTTCTTTTCAGACTATGACTTTTCTTGTTGCTGACCACCTCGATAGGATCCCCCCTGCTACCTTCACTTCCTACCCTCCTAAAGGCACAGCACTCATTTTACTGAAGCCCAGGGCAAAGTAAAATTTAGACTTGAATCCCATAAAGAGATCCCTGTGGGTACACCTCAGTCTCCGGGGTTCCACATAGGCCTAGGAATCCACATATGTTGCATACACCACAGGTTTGGGGGTTGGTTTCTCAGTGCACTTCTAACCCCATTGTAATATCCACAATATCACACCACTTCGATCTCAGGGTAGAAATCCACTTTGCCCTCCACTGCAACCTCAACTTAATTCCAGTGCCTACCATCTGGCTATTAAGGGCAATGACAGAGGTAATCAGTGACTTTCAGAGAAGTATTATTTATTCAGAAGAAAATCATTGCCAAGAAAACCAACCATAAAACATCACAAAACGTATATGCATTTCTAGCTCAACTGACAGCCACTCAGGTTCTGCACAAATATTCTAGTACATTGATTCCCAGAGGGTGTGCCATGGCACACTACCATGCCATGAAAAGTGTGCAGCGAGATGCCCCTGTCAGAAGAGGTAAAAGCTCTGTTCCCCACCAGCACCCTGCGCCTGCCCCAACTACTTCAGCAATGCTTGCAATTGCTCCTCTGGGCACTGCTGCAACTGCTGTTGTGTTCCACCGCCTTTCCCTGCCCCACAAGACAGCCCCTGTGCTGGCCCCACTATGGTCCCAGCAGTGTCCTCTGCTGTGAGTGGGCAGATGGGCAAACGCCAAGATGGAGCTGCACTACACAGCTTGGCTTGTCCTCTGGACTCCTCCCATGCTCCTGGGGCTGGCAGAAGGGACTGTGGGGATGCTCATCAGCATGTGGGACCACCCAACAGAAGCAGCAGCAGCAGCAGCAAGGGCTACCTTTGCCCCCTGAAGTCAGGAAGGGGCAGACAGTGGAAAGAGCAGGACACAGCCAGGTCCTGCCCTCGCCACCTTAAAGGGCACCAGCTAGATCAGTGATTCCCCATTTTTTTTAGCCTCAAGGCCCCCTCCAAATCTTTTCTGAGGTTAGATTTATTTCAGTGATTTTCAGTAGGGTGCTGCAAATGCTAAAAAGGCTGAGAAGTACTGGAATAAAGTTTAATCCTTTGCTTAAAAGTAAGACATATTTGGTGTAAGTTCTTAAATACTACATCACAGCACTAGTATGATTTCCTCTAGCAGGGGAATGGAATATGTTATGGTATATGCTTTGAAAAAACACACGCATGTGCACACCTTTTCAGGTGTAAAAGTGAAGTGTGCCATTGATTTGAATCCAGAAAAAGTATGTCTATTAAGTATGTCTGTTAACTTCAAAAAGATTGAAGTTAATAGACATTTTCACAAGGTTGGCCTCTCTCAGTCACATCCCATGTTAGTTCTTGGGCAGAGTGCAAACTACCTCTTTCTGGGCACATCTACGCGTGAAATTAATACTATTTGTGTTTACTACACAGTAATTGAATAAACCAACCCTAGACAAGCATCTATACGTTCAGCCATTTGGGGGTAGATTTGCTTCTTATGGAAGTAGCCTGATCCAGGCCTCCTCCGGCCTTACTCTGCCCCCCTGCAGCCGCTGAAGGAAGCTGGAGGCTTTGGCCACAGCTACCTGGGTGCCAAGGGCAGTCTTTAAAAGGCAGCCCCGCATGGTGCTTCCTGGCCACCTGCTTCTCCGGCCAAGAACAGTCTGCAGCATGCTGACACAACCCTCTATGACCCTCACCATAGAGACCCTGTTGGCCATCACCCTGCTCAACCTGGCCAGGCCTGCCAGCCTGCATTACGTCAGACACCTCTTCGGGCTGGCAAGGCGAATGCCAGGAAGGCTGTCCTGGAGGTCTATGATGCCCTCCTGGACATACTGGGACACACCGTGCTCCAGGTCTATGACCCCCCAGAGGTGGTGGCAGGTTTCTGTGCCCTGGTCTTCCCACAGTGCATTGAGACCCCAGACAGGACCCACATCCCCATCACCTGCCCACCATGCAGTGACAGCCTGTACTACAGCCAAAAGGGCTTTCATTCAGTCATGCTGCAGGCTGTTGTTGGCCACCACAGCACCTTCACCAACATCAGCACCAGCTGGGCTGGCAGAGCCCACGATGCCTGTGTCCTCAACAACTCCATTCTGCCAGGCCCAGTGGAGAACAGGCACTTCATGCCAGGTGCACCGGACCTCCAGCTGGGCGAGGTGACAGTCCTTCCCCTCCTCATCAGGAACCCCACCTACCCACTCATGTGGCCCTACAGCAGCCAGTTGGACCCCCACCAGCCACATTTCAACAGGTACGTAGGCTGGACCCGCATGCTGGTGGGGCAGACCTTCGGCTCCCTGAAGGAACTCTGGTGTAACCTCACTGCCCACCTCAAGATTGCAGAGGTCAACATACCCTGCAATTACAACATTGCAGCCTGTGTGCTGTATAACATCTGTGAGGCCCGGGGGAAACTCTTCCATGAGGCCTGGGTGAGGGAGGAGCAGTGGGCAAAGGAAACCTGGTAGTGGGAGCACCAGCTGTGGTGGCAGCGACAACAACAGGGCCCCTCCTACCAAGGCCCCAAGTGAGCTGCACACCCGGCAGTGGAGGGCTAGGACACCATGTGCAAGAGGCACTGGTGGACCACTTACTCCTGCACCCCCACTGTAGGTCACAGAGCACACCCCCAGCACCATGCTCACTGCAGACATTTTGCTGTAAAACACTTTATTTCCCATCACAAGGACAGACCCCATCCCACCCTCCCTCCCAAACAACAGACCCCCCCGACCCGAACAACAGACCCCTTCTTCCCCAAACACAGACCACCACCACCACCAATAAAGCACCCTCTTCCCTGTGTAAACTATGTACATTGTGCTCTGTGTGGCCTCCTGGGTTGAGGGATAGTGGGGTGGAGACACCTGGGGACAGGCACCTGGCACCCTGGCCACACCACCACAGGTGCACACACAGCAGCAAGGTCAGATGTGAGAGTGGCCCCTGCTCTGTTGGCACAGCCAACTCCCCCTCCTGCAACCTGGGTCCAGAACCAGGAGGCCTTATGTGCAGTCCTGGCTCCACTAGAGGTAGCTCCTGCTCAGGGCCTGTATGGAGCCTGGGAAAGCAGGGGAGGGGGGCATCCTGGAGGGCCAGCTGACAGGGGACCCAAGGTAGGCACCAGAGTAGGGAGCTCTGGCTGCTGAAGGCATCACTGCACCTCAGTCCAAGCCTACTGAGGGGCTTGCTGTTAGGTGGTGGGTGGCTGAGAAGAGGCAGGTAGGGTCAAGGCCAGGGGCTGGATAGCGGGCAGCATAAAGGAGGCTGCCAGGGCCAGGATGGTGTCCAGCACCCAGTGGTCTTCCTCCATGGCCTTCACTGCCCTGGCCACCACAGCAGCCTCCCACTCCTGTGCCTCCAGCATCCTCTCGAGGAGGACAATGTGCCTCTCCTCAAGGGCCTGTCCCTGAATGCCAGGTCCTCCTGGGCTCTCTCCCAGTCCCTCTCCCACTTGCATGCATTGTCTTCAGTGCAACAAGTCCATGAGTCCACCCACTCCCCTGCCACAGTGACCAGCCAGTCCAGCAGTAGCATCTGGTCTTGGGTCTGCCACTGCCAAAGCCAGCATATATGAAGGGCCCTGGTCAAGGATGGTAGTGACCCTAAAGGTGCATCCCCAGTGGCAGCTGGTACCTCTTCCCCACATACAGCTGCTGGACTTGCAGAGTGAAGAGAAAGTGGCTGTTTGTGAGAGTTTGTAACATTTCTGAGATTAAATGCAGTGTACCAGGGGGCTGTGCACTGCCCAGCCTCAGATCGGGAGTTGTACGTGTATAGGTGCCCAGGGACCACAGTAAGTCATCAAGGCAGTCCCTGGGACAGAAGGCTGCTGGCCAAACCTACCATCCCCACTAATTCTTCAGGGGCAGGTGGGCTGCATGGTGCTTGCCACAGGCAGTCTGATTTCCCCACCCCCTTCCCAGGCCAGGCGTGGCTCCTGGCAGCACCTGCCATGGGTGCTCCAGACCCACTCCCCTGCTTCACCTCTTGCAGACAAGGCAGACTCCTCCCATGCTGCCAGATCCCTGCCCCACTCCCCCCTCAGCATGGCCTGCTCCCCAAGCATGCCCCTGGGGAGAGTACCCTGGGCACACCATGATAAGCTGTTTGTGCAAACCGAGGGGTACCCAACTTATTATGTCAGGGTGGGCAATTGGGCAGGCAATTATTTCAGGTGAAGAGCTGCTTACCGAGTTTTGGCAAGCTGTCAAGAGCTGCATGGGTAGCCCTGCCCCTTGACAGGTGCCCCACCCCCTGGTAACCATCTTTTGACTGGAAGTCCCGCCCCCTAACCCCTGACCTTTGCCATCAAAACTCCCTCCCCTTGCCCCCAGAAGTACTCCTTTCAGCAATGGATTTTGCCATCTCAGAACCAAAAGAATACCAAATTATATTCTAAAAAGCAAACATCTACAACATTAATTAATTTCATTTATAAAAATATTTTTGTCCTGACTTACATGCATTTGTGTAGTGTACATAGAGGTGACTGCACACTAGCTTAAAGTGGAGTCTTACTCTTATATATTGTACAGGGGTGGAGGGCATGGGTGTGGGAGCATGTGGGTGTGTGCGGATATGGGGTTTCTGGGGGGCTGTGTGTGGAGGGGAGGATGGCTGGGGTGTGAGAGAGGCTG
>NW_005842668.1:355754-380622 GCF_000455745.1 Alligator sinensis | reverse complement strand
CACACACACACACACACACACACACACACACACACACACACACACATTGCCATTTCCCAGCTTTCCTGCCCACTGCCAGCCACTCCAACACCACATGTCTCCCAACTGCATGACCATGACTGCAGGACTCAGCAGGAGCTGGCCCAGCCCCGAGGACTGGGGTGATTGCCTGCGATCCTCCCCTGCCTCCTCCCCCCCACCCCCCATGTTCTTATCTGAATTTCCTTCTCTGGTGGAGAGAGATGGAAAACAGCCCCACAGTCCCAAGCCGAAAGGCAGAGGCTTCTGGTTGGGGGGGCAGGGCTGGGCGGGCCTTGCTGCTGGATTCCCCTGGGGCCTACTGCCCCTGTCTCCTGTCCTCTCTTACAGGCAGCTGGGAACAGATAAATATTAATTTTCTAAATTTTTTAGGGACCCCGTGGACTGGACAGAATGGCCTGGCGGGCCAAATCTGGCCCATGGCTGTATTTTGCCTACCCCCGTATTATGCTCTGATGATGATGATTGCCATGATGCCTTAGATGCACCTGAGAACCTAGCATGGGACCCTGAGCTTCAATTGTGCCTTGGGCAAGCCTGCACTTCCCCACAATGTGTGCTGCCACCTGGCGGATACCTGTGCCTATACTACACATCCCTGCTCCCCACGGCAAAGGACAACATCACCACAGGCATCAACGTATTTCTCCACATAAGAGAGGCCCATGTCTGCCTAGCTGAGGGGGCACTGGCTGCTTACATTAATTACGCCCAAGTGACTTAAATTCCTGTAAGAAACATTTCGTTTCTTACCCATTTACTTAGGAATACAAACACTAGCAAACTCAAAGACACGTGTAACATTTATACACCTTTGACTACCTCCATGTGTCTACAGAAACTGTCACAGAAGTCTTTCCAAGAAGTGGACTAGCTCAAAGGCACAAACAAGACAAAATTAGCTCTTATTTCTGTAATGTCATCAGCATGCATTGCATACTATGCACAACAAGAAAATGCAAGCCCACTAGCCTGCAAGTTTAAAATATAAGCTAGTAAAAGAACAAGAATATGTTGAACAAAGGCGGGGATCTGGAAATGATACAGCTTACAGTAAGGCATTAAAGCTAGTTAAATAATAATAAAACGTGATTCATAAATATGTTTACAAATAAGTGTGCAATGAGATTTCACTCATTTTAGTATAAATTATTTGTATGAAAATTCCTACGATAAGTTATTTTCCTATTGAGAAACTTTTATTAATCCTGTCAGGGAGCATAACTGGTGACATATGTATTTACTGTCTGATAGCACAATTTAGACAATTAATACAGATTATTTTTAAGAACATACACAAGTGTTAGCAAACAGCAACCCCATGTGCAACCAGACACAGGCAGCTGAAAATCCAAATCTTTATTTCAATAGTATCTGTTTGTAACTCGAGAGGTACTCCAAGAGGTACCCCACCTCCAATCGAAAGGATCAGAGCAGGTACCTGAGTGCTGTGGGAGGTGTAGGGACCCTCCTTCCCCTATAGAGCAGAGCCAGATACTTAGTCATACACCTTTTTAATCAGAGAAATAGTGGTGGGAATATAACATATATAAACCAGGGGGTATAGGGGACACTACAGTGCCCTGAGGGGACGGGATTCAATAAAGGTTAGGCATTCACATTCGTAGACAGAGTCATCCAGTTAACAAAAGACAGGTTTACCAAAGTATAAAGTGCAAACAACACAACAAACAATACTGGTTGACAAAATATAAAATGCACAAAATACAAAACACCAAATAACAAGAGATATAGGGCGTAGGTACCTGGAGGGGGGAAGAGGGAAAACACAATGACCCCCTCCACTCCGGCAAGAATTTCTCCACCCGTCACTTCACTCACCCCTACTTAACCCAGCTAGAACTTGAGCTCAAATCTCCAACTTAGTAGGCAGAAACTCTACCCCACAGCCACCAGTGCTGGGGCTGCTTTAGGCTTCTATGGCTTTTGACCTTCCAGGAGCCCCTGCCTCATGTCACCCTGTCCTGCCTCTTGCTGGAGAAATGAGAAGCAGAGCCAGGAACCTCTTGGGTCACTGCACAGCTTCTTGCTGGAGCTGGGGAACCTCTCCTGCTGGCTGCAGCCTCTCACTGGGGATCCTGGAACCCAACAGGGAGCCTCTCCTGCCAGCTGCACACCACGCTGCTGAGAGTTCAACTGCTGCCTGCAGGTCCTGCTCCTTCAGGCTTTTTTGGGGCAACTGCTCCTGCCCTGCTGGCCCAGCTCTTGCCAGCTCTTTGAAACTCCTTCCTCGTGGTCCCTCGCTGGTCTCTCTTGAGTCAGCTGCGCTGCCCCTTTTATCCCCCTCCAGGTGACCCAAGGGGCCAATCAGGCGACATGGAGGGTGAGTCTTTGGGGCCTGATTGGTGAGGAAAGGGAATCCCAAGCCCTCCAATCATTTTTTACCCTTTCAAAACCCCTAGGCCAAATCACTACCAGCTAGCCTGTCACGTGTTCATTTTTTTAAAAATCAGCCATAACTTAAGGGTGAAGTTACACATTACGCATAGACCACACTACGAGCACTTAAAACATGAGTGTCTACACTCTGTATCTCATTAACGCATGCTTTCTGCACTCTGAGAGTCTCAAAGTTATGCCACTTTAGGCAGGGGTTAACTCTGAGCCATGCTACCTAACTCGTGTTCAGGTAACTTCAGTCTGCTCCACAGAGATGAAACAAACAATCTGTAGTGCTCCAACATCCCAGGATGCACCATTCCTAGCTCCCCTCCCCACTCCACCCAGAGCGAGGATACAGCCTAGATGTCCTGGCTTCTAGCTATGCCCTTGCTCCCCAGCCTTCCAGTGGCAAGTCAGAACTATGGAAGCAAGAAACAGCACTAACCCTTAACATGCAACTGCTCACAACACATCCTAACTTTAACACCACTTAACATTCCACAGATTTAGTATGATCTAAGAGTAATGTGTAATCATCTCACCCTAAACACAATTACTTAGTAGATACAAGGGCAAGTTGGCAGATAAGGCAACACTGAGCAGCAAGAGGCTAGAAGAGTACGGTGCAAACCTCTAAAATAAAAAAACCCACCTCTGCCCATGTACTGTCATGACTCGTGACTGGCAGTACTTTCTGTGCTTCGGAGAAGGCTCAGACTAGGAAGGAAATGCATCACCTTACTATTGCTCACAATTATTTAAAGGGTGCAAAAGGGAGAGCAATAGTAGAAATGGGGTCCCAACCTATGAGAAGTAGTTACAATGGATACAATTTACTGGTAACTTCAGATTTCATCAGCCTCCTCCCTAGCAGATATAAATCATTATTGGAACATACATGAACAAAGGTGCAATAGAAAAAGGTGTGAGACCAGAATATAACTGACTAGACACTGATTCAGTCAGCATATACTGATTTACAGCAGCTGAAAATCTGCCCCAAGATTTAAACCAGCTCAAAGGCAAGCTGGTAGTGTGTTGTGCTCTCAGTACCTGCTACTCTGGACTTCAGTGGCTGAAGAGTTTGCTTCCCATAATTTTCAGCCTGACCTATTGGGTAAGTAGCCCACAGAGAGTCTTTGCCCACACCATCCACAGTGTGGGCACAATTAGAAACACAAATTGACCGTTACATCTTTATTAATCTATTCCAATTCTTTAATGCTATGAAAACACCTAATTCCACTGCTTTGGCTACTGGCCCCTAACATAACAAGTTACATGGGACTTGTCTCATCAAAATATCATCATGTCTAAATAGAGGATGTGTCTGAACCACAGTGAAAATGAGTAATGATCACAATTATGGGCCATATAACAGTCCAATAAAATCTAATTAAAATGATCCACGTCCCATCTGCCAACAGCACATAAGCAATACGAGCCATGGGGGGGAGTGGGGAGAGTAAATAACACTGTCTTCGTTTTTAAAATACAAAATATTTCATGATGAAAATGCTATTTATATTGTATAACTAGCTCCAAACCGGGCTGCCAATGAGCTTTTGTGATAACGGGTGATTCTTCCTACTTAGCTGAGACTATGATTCAAACACTGCATCCAGGGACGATGAATAGGTCAATGGTTCAGGACACTGCATCAGAAATTTGGGTTCAAGTCCATGCTCCACTACAGATTTCCTATGACATGCTGAGCCGAGGATCACATAAAGTTAAACTTTTACAAGGCCCTTAGGTGCTATTTTCAAAGGGAATTTGGACACTGATGTTCTAAATACCAAAGTCTCTTTTAAAATGCTTGCAAATCAGGACAAAGAATGAAAGGCACCCCTTATAAACTTATATGTACTTATAAACATACGCCATATACTTTCTGCCTTAAACTTTAGATGCATTTTAGTCTCTGTCTAGCTAGGCAACACTGAGCCCAATGCTCAGTAACCCAGTTTCTAAGCACTGAAATTTCTAGGTCCATTAGTCTCCTGAGAACACTGAAAATGAGGTGATTATCAGAAAAGCAGTCAAGAAAAATGGCACCAACCTAACTCCTCACAGCAACTGAAATTCTTTATATAGTACCTTATCGTAGGCAATACTTCATAGGACATGGAGTTTGACACATACTCCATGTCTCAGTTGCAACTCGGGGAAGCAAAAATCAAAGGCAAGGCATAGGACAAAAGAAGAGTAAATAGAAGGCCTTGGGAAATGTATTTTTGGAAAGGCTGGGTGTTGAAAAAGGCTTTGAGGAGACACCTCCAGCTTTGTCTTTCAGTTCTGAAGGAAGGCTGCTATTTATAATCCTTGCTATTCCTTCCCAACATACCTTGACGTTTCAACCCATAGTCATATGGCTCTTAGCCTCCCTCCACAAGAATTCCCTTCCTCTGGGCTGAACTGGGACTGGTAGCCATGCAAGGCTTGCAGCTCCCCCTTAAAGGGCCCAAACCTCTTGGTATACACTTCACCCTCTCTTGGTATAAAAAGAAGCCTAGCTCCCTAGTCAAAAATATTGATTTTTTTTTAACTCGTAATTACAGGCATCGCATCTTGACATTTCATCCAAAGATCAATTTTTGTATCAAAATATTCAGAGTTTAAAATGACCATATTTTGATGCCCAGCCAGGTTATATTTTCTGGCCAGAAAGTGACCCAGGATGAAAATGCAAATAATTTTTCACCAGCATACCTTCCACAAGATGATGTTAATTTTGACACTCCCACTCTCCAACTCTTCAACAAAGTATTAAACTCAAATGCCAGTTGGTTTTATATACTTCTAATGCATCACTGTTTATTCATGACATGGTAATACAGAACTTGCCCTGTCAATTTTCATGCTCTGGGCTGAGCAAAACTAGAACAATTTTTCCTCTTAAAAGAAACAAAAGACTTTACAATTTAGACACAAAGCATTTATTCTGGTTGTTCCAAACTGTGCTAACCTTTGACATCGGAAGAAGTTCAAGTCAGATAACTGTAACAATAGTCCCCATCATAAAGGTTGTGATAAAGTGGAAGTGAGAGGAGAGGAAATACATATTATATGCATCACCTCTAGGAAATACTAATCACAGAAGTTATTAAGCATTCTTTCAAAGGCTCTTCAGACTTCTTGTTCCTCCTGCCCAGTTTTGTTAGTAATAAAAGCAGCTTGCTAATGTTTGTCACTCTCAAATGCATAATTTACTACTGAAAAGGAGGAGAACATACATTGCATTTTCATAAACTTTCATACGAAGTTGTCCAATTTTCCAAAACTGCAGGAGGACTGAATCCTTGTGCTACAGTTGAGGTCTCTTTATGCATTATGGATACAGAGACTTTGCAATTCAAAGTGACAGCTCTCAGCTTTTCCATTTCCTGGCATCAGTGAATTATATGTTAGGGGCTGGAAAGCAATTCTGAGATTAATGCAAATGTGCCCTAAAGGAAGGAACCCAAAGGGACCCCAATGGTGGCTTAGCCCTACAGCTCCCACTGATCCACTAAAAGACCATACGCTGGGAACAGTCTTGTCTATTATTGCCACACATGGCACCATTCACCAACCCCGGGACCTACAGTAAGCTCAGTTTCTTCCAGTGCCACAATTATTAGTGACGAATGGCTCATTAAAAAACGACAAAGGATCAGATTCTGATCCCTCTTGCACTACTGAAAATCTGGAGTGAATATGCAGTGTTGCATCAGGGTAATTTAGACATGGAATAACAACCAAGAAATCTTGAGAACCCTGATCAAACCTGTCCCCCAGCCCAGCTAGCAAAAAGGAAACCAAATACAGGCAAAGGAGAAAAGACCAAGAAGAATTATGGGCCTTTTTCTGAAATATACCAAAGCTGAAGAAGGCATCAGAGAAATCTGCTGAAGTCTCATTTTTCACTCTCACTTCTGCACCTTACAAGAAAGGGCACAAAACTCTTACACCCACACACCCTAAAAATCACCGTCTATAAGCTAGCAGGAAAGACATAAAGCTCTTTTAGAAGTTTAGCTACCCCCCTTCCTGTGGTAACCTATCTTAAAAAGTGTTGCCAAGCCTGCCAGCCATCTGCAAAAGACATTTTATTTTTTTTCTACATATCAAAATGGAATTTTACATCTGCACCCTCCCCTAAGCCACCTTCTGCCTGACACATGCAAATTGGAGAACAGGATTTCAGTTTTGCCTTTTTCCAAGTATAATATGGACATAGGGCATAGCTCTCTTACCACAGGGTAAACTCCCACTGGCTTCAAAAAGAGTTTCTTAAATCTTGCTGGGGGGAAAAAAGCTCCCACAGAGAACGTGTGTGTGTGAGAGAGTGTGTTTGTATACGCACAAACTTTGCACATGCACATACTCGCCAAGTCTCACTCACCCAAAGAAATAACTCCCCTGTGAAGATTAAAAGCAGCTTTCATATGTTCTCTCTTCTTGACGAATGATTATACCAAAGTTTACTCCACCCTTAGTATCACACTTCTCTTAACAGATTAACAAACCCACTGAAAACAACTGCATCTCCCCTCACATCAGCTCCACAAAACTCCGGTGCTAGTTTTCATACTGTCATATGTTGAAAAAACTCCAAGTCATCACAATATCTCAGAATAAACTATTTCAGTCCAATCAAGTTCACTGTGAGTGAATCTAGCTATACAGTATAATAACAAGCAAAAACAGGCTACATAATAGAGCCATGTACACAGGAGAAAAGGTCCAGCAAATTGGATCCTTCAAGGAGGTAGGTGGTGCCCTAATAAAATACTAACAGGGCACTGTTTTATGTGTTCCTTCATGAGGAATATGGCATAGCCACTACACTCCATTGAAAAAGAGATGGGAAATATTGATCAGGCAAAGAGATATTTACTATTAAACCAAATGAGATTCAAAACTAACATACCTCATTGCTATGGCCCATGAATCCAATACCCTACATGAGACAGATAATGACATAGTCAGTAGGAGGTCCTTCCAAAGGAAAACTCCTGTTATACATCTATTTTATTCTTCTTTCCCCACTTTCTCTCTTGAACCTTTGCAGAGGGGAAAGGAAGTCTATTTTCTTTCTGTTTTTCCCAGCTGGAAAAAAAGAAAACCAATTTCACTG
Organism: Alligator sinensis; assembly: GCF_000455745.1. Classification (NCBI taxonomy): domain Eukaryota; kingdom Metazoa; phylum Chordata; order Crocodylia; family Alligatoridae; genus Alligator; species Alligator sinensis. The sequence continues at coordinate 373,058 of NW_005842668.1, read as the reverse complement.
AATTCACAACCTGGAGACCAAAGCCAGAAATTCATAGTGACATTCTAACATTATTCCAAAATTAAGCTGAAAAGAGGAGGACATGTAGTGTCTTTGGTTGCAGAAGAATCTGAATTAATGTACCAAAATTCAGTTTAGAGCTAATGGACAAGGTTCTCAGCTAGTGTAAATCATCCTAGTGCCACCAGTCAATGGAACTGCAATATAGCTATTCACCTACCCTCGTTAATACTTTTCCCAACTCCATATAGAGTTTCTAGCACTACTATCAACACTTACAGTCTGCTGGCTCTTCTCCGCACAGTATGCAATCACCATGATTGCCCTGAGCCCCATGTCCTTTTTGTCCTTGCACATAAATACAGGGCTGGACTAAGTCATTTGGCTCCCAAAGCAGTTCAAAAGTGTGAAGAGTATCTATACTAACAGAGGTAGTTTTTATCGGTGATGTGCTGAGATGTAACGCACATGACAACATAAGATACCTTTGTGTAGTCCATCCCAGAACTGGAATGCGCAGATCATCACTTCAGTTATTGTTCAGAATAAAATAGGCTCTAGTGGTTAGAGCTTTGTGAAACCATTTAACACTTAGGGCATTTTAGATGTGCTCCAGAAGGTGGGGTGCTTTAATTAGCAGCACTAATTAAAAGTTCTCAAGTGCCACATGTATCAGTGTCCCCACTCTGAAAAATGGCATCGGGGCACTTTGAACTAAAGCTCATTGAATGAGCTTTAGTTTAAAGCACCCCGCCACCATTGCTCAGCACGGGGACACTGATACATGCGACATTGGAGCGTGCTGATTTCCATGCTCCAATGCACTGGATTTACAGCAAGTTGGAGCAGCCTTGCATGTCTGTAAGAACCCTTAGGTCCTATGACTCTGAAAACATGGAACCACCAGCAAATCACAGCCTCTCACAATTTCCCCGTCATATGAATGGAGATACTACTGCTTCCTAGAACTGACCAAATAAGATCATTTGTTTTATTCAGTGAATCATTTCCCCATGACTGGCTCAGCTCTGTAAATTAGATTAATATGAAATTATTGGATATTTTTTCATATTAACACCCAAATTACTTGTGATACAACAAATCTCCAAGTTAACTCTCATAACAGGAATAATCATCCATCTCTGAGGTCCTTGGATAGACAAACAGAATCACCTGTAGTGAGACTCTAGCTACGATTCCCTCATATTGCATTATTACAGGTTTGTTTCTTTAATCTAACACAATCTGTGTGTCTATTAATGTTGTCTGTTTACACTGTGTATTCCCAAAAAGCCATATTAGGATTGATATTGCTATAGGTTATATCAGCACAAACATGCCTGTCAGATGTCACATCAATACTAATAAGACTTTTCATGTTGGCTGCTGCTCTATGGGAATTTTCAGACACTATTGTGTATATAGCATAAATATTTATATTCACAAACATACACTGGATATATGTACATACACAGAAATGGCCAGACCTAGTTAATCAGTCAATTTGAAAACTTCATTGCTTTTAGATGAAGAAGAAAATCATATTAACATATCAATAGCATACACATGCTGGGAGAGTGATTACCCTTTACATCTCTGGTATAGCCAAACACCAGACAAACCAGGATACATTAATACCCTATCTTAAATATTCTGTCTTGGCAACTCTCATTTCTCTCATTCTTTTCTTAAGTCTTTCTTCTCTTTTGTCTGTCTCTTGTCATTTTCCTTTTTCATTCATCTTATTTCTCCAGTTCCTTTTCTGTTATTCATCTCTCTTTTCCCCTTTTTCATCCATCATCCCCTCATCTCTTTTTCCCTCCACTCTATTCTTTTCTCTTTCTCCCTTCCATTCTCCTTTCCCCACCCCCATTCCTCTAAGCTTGTTTCGCTTGAAGTTTCCACCTTGTGGTTGCGTACTGCTGACTTCACATTTGCTGTGGTGTGAACTTCACATCTGTGAATGGATGACAGGAAAGATTAATCACCCCGCGTTCCCCTTCTCCTTGACTGTGGGCCTATCTAATGAATAAATATATAAATAAATAACAGAGCTTAAAATCCCCTAAATAGAGACCCAGAGCCTGGGAGAAAACAACATTTTGCTGAATCCATTCTTTAAGAAAAACAACCTCTAATGATCTCTAGTTTACATAGTCGGCAGTTTTTTTTTCCTAAACACTTTATGGAAAAAACAAAAAAAAAAGTTAGAAGCAAAGGAATTAGTCCTTTCTCCTGAGCCAATTAAAGGAAGAGAGATTTAATAATAGAGACTCTGTAGAAAGCATGCAAGAAGAGGAGTTTGGATGTCACGCATAAAAGCAGAGCTATCAGGCAGTGGTATCAACTTAATAATACATCCAGGTCGGTAACAATGGGCTAAATACTTCCCATGTCTGTTCAGGAGATCTTCTGATCAGTAATGTTAAAGGAGTCAAGGCATTTTGGGGTAATTCTAGTACTTCTCTACTTATAACCACAATATCCATTCATCCATCCAAAGTGAGTTATACTTAACCAGATAGACACTGCCCATCATTGCTTTAGATGCAACTCCTTACTGATAAACTCCATCAGCCCAAATCAACTCCTTGGCTTAATTAATAATGAAAACTTAACCAAAACCAGAAAGACATATCACAGAAATCAAGAAATCTAGATAGTGTTTTTCTCCAAAGTCTGGTGAGAGAGGTGTGGAAATGAGAAGTGGAGTCCTATATCCAACTCATTTTCAGGTTAATTGCCTCTCCACTCTTGGTAACTGCATTTTAACAAGACCTTTTATTACTGAGTGAAAAGGAGATCACTCAATGAACAGCTGTAGAAGGAGTAAGGTTCACCTGGAGAGTATAGCAGCAGTCTGCCTAGGCTGTGACTGTAGGTCAAATCAGACTGAGGTCATAAGGGCAATGAGACTTGTGGTCCCAACTCAATACCCCAAGGACTTTACATGCCAAAGACTACTACAAATCCTGCAGCTCAATAAAAAGACTTTTGTTTTAAAATACACAAGACCTAAAGCAACCATAAGGACTTAATCCTACTCATTACTCAAGGCAAGACTCTCAGTGAGATATTTGCTGGAGGGTGCAGGCACATAAACAAATCACTGCCACGGAAACTAGAGTGTAAACTTGCAGGGCATCTCTTTCAGCTCTGGGTCAGCACTGAGTACTTTTGAAAATCCCATTCTTAACCAATCGCAAGCCAGCTTAAACTGAAGACAAATTTAGATAAAGAATAATAATACACAATTTGAAGCTTGGATCAGATAAGAAATTCAGTTTATGAGAGCACCTTCAAACTGACTATGGCTTCCATCCACCAGGCCGTATTCCATCCTTGCCGAATCTTACTGTATGCTGACTGGAAAAATATGCTAAGTGTGCTACTCCCAATTAAAAAAATCTAGGGACTGCTTATCCCATAGCCATTCACACTACGTACTAGCCAGTAGCTGGCATGAACTCAGGCACTCTGCTATCTCATAGAGACATGCCCCTTCAGCAGCAATAACATAGCTCCCCTTCAATTAAAAAGCAAAGGAAGCCATGCTGGATAAAGGGGGAGAAGCCTGGCTTCCTTCTACCATACCCTGCTTGAACCTATTATGGATCTGATCCAAAGTCCATTGCACTCAGCAGTAGCATTTCCCATGCACTTCCAGAGGTTTTGGATCAGTGCTTGTTAATTAAGAACAGGTTTTTTTTCCCCATTCTGTTATAGTCACTGCAGATTTGCTCTTACTGGATGTCTTTGTGATTTTCAGCTCTTACGATCAACATGCACAGCTTGCATTTCCTTCTGATGGAGAAAATATTCCATCAAAAGAATCTTTCCACCCAAAGATCACTAATTATTTTATTTTCCTAGACAAGAATTATCCACTGTAGAAGTTTGTTTCCCATATGTGGTTGGGCAAGTAAAATGGTTTGTCAGGAGAAAGTGACATTGAGGTTTTAGTCCTTGCATTTGTTAAGTACTAGATTTCTTTCAGAAGAGTTTTCATTTCCTTTCAGAGAATTCATTCTTTTGTAGAACACCATACTGTCAAACCTGCACAAGATTCTGCTTAGTAAAGCTATGGGTCAGTACTGTTGAGAGAGAAAAATCGCTTCCTTAAGAGTTTCATTCTAAATCAAATCATTGCTGTCTTTGCCTCCTTCCAGAAACGGTTGATGCAAATGGCTTAGGAGGAAGATTCTACATCCCCACCAACTAAACTGGGCTTAGCGGACAACTCTGAGAAACGCCAAGTTAAAGGGCTATGTTCTTGTAAGATGCGCATAACTTGTGGATGATATCCTTGTGGTCAAACTCAAAATCCTTGTGGCCAAATTCAAAGTAAGGTCCCAAGCATGCAGGCAACTAGGACATGCTTAGTTAAGCATACCATAAACCTGGGGCAAAATACCAAGGACATCAAAATACCAGGATACCATCAGTCTGGTCCATCACTTGCCATTAAGCTGCTTGTTGGTTAAGGCGAGGCACATAATTCACTAGTGATCCCAGTAGCAGCAGAGATGATAGAGGGGAATCCCTGATGGCAGAGCACCTCTTATTTTAGAGACAGAATTTCTATTTTTGTTTTCAGATTCTTGCTTCCTCAATTGCTTGATTGTGCCCACAACCAGTTATCCTGAACTTGACTGTGTAACATAACTTAGTGAGGTTTAGAGGGCACATTTTTTCCTGCCCCTTGTAGCAATCAATCAGTTTATACTCTAGAATAGAAAATTAAGATTAAGATTATCCTTCATTTGATTTTGCATAACTACAAATGTCAAATTACCACCACCACCCCCCTCCCCACCCCACACACGCACACTTTTCAAATCCAGCCACAGAAACTCTGAACATCGGTGCAGATATATACTGCCCACACAGGTGGGAAGTTGGCTTCATGTGTTTATAGAACCACTTCCTTCTAGCTGTGCTTCCTTTAATTTCCAGCTTGCTTCTACTCTAATTTTCCCTTGCTCATGCCACCAAAAAGAGCCCTTAGTTTGGATTAAACTCCCCCGGTGGTCAGGTTATTCTTATTGCGGGATTTCTCGCACCTCCCTCTAAAACGCCTGGTACTGGCCCTATATTTTCCATGTTCCTATGTCATTTCTATATTACTACTCAGTCGAAAATAGCCTAAATAATGAAAATAGCTTGCCATCAGTCCAGTCTGCCATGCAGCTAACTCCTGTGGTAACTACAATGTTACTGTATTTAAACTGCTTTTAAAATCAACACCACTTCAAATAAAAGCCTCCACAAAAATTGCTTTAAAATAATGTATACAAGTCTGTGGTTGCATATAGTACCTGATTATTTAAGAAAAAAGTGGATTAACATGGACCTAAGGCCCAATCCATCTGACATGTAAGCACACAAGTAATTTTATTCATGTGTGCATTGGCAAGATCAGGCTCACAAAAAACTTGGTGGGAAAAACAAGCTTAACAAAATATATGGATTCCCTTACATTTATATAAAACATATTATTTTAGGATAGCTGCTATTACTAGAGAAAACACTGGGCTAGATCCTGCAATCTATTCATTAGTACAGAATCAGACCCAATACACATTTACAATTGTTTTCTTGAATCCAAATTTCAAATAAAGCATTTTTTTCTCCCCAGAAATGTTATAACATCCATGAATAATAAACTCTCTAAAATGCTAGTGACATTCAGGTTTCAAGTTTGAAAGGAATTCTAGATGGGAGAAAAATGCAGTGTAAATAACCACTGGGTAATTAAATTTATTTTTAAATAGCAACAAAGTTCAGAAGAAAGAAAATAACAAAGAATATCTCGTACAGAAATTCACAAAGGCTCTGCCTGTATAATTACTTATCTAGCAGTAACCAAAGCCTCTTTTATACAGATTGATTATTTTTGAGATTGCATCTTGCAAATCTGAACTAAAAATGCTTTTTGTGCAGTGTTCAAAACATGAAGATGCCTTTGATAATACTACAGGCTGAAGATCCCAAATAGATATTTAATTTAGATTGAACAGGACACTTATGCCATGGTAAATAAATCAGCTTATTAATGAAAGCCTCTTTATTGATGTTTAATGACTATTGTATCTATGGCATTGCTATTAATCCAAAATAAATGTATTTAATAATCAATTGATATTTGTTTATTATGCAGTAATGGTCTTATTAAATCAGAATTAAATGCCTGTTAGGAAATGTTAACTTAAAGCACTACCAAGACTTCTGAATAAGATTACAATTAATAATTCTCCTGCTTCTTATAACATAGTAATAAATGCATGGAAGTCTTGAATGTAAACACATATTCTGTTTATTTGTTTAATCTGGGATTAGAAACAGCAAATTAAAAAATTCCATAAATAAGAATTTTGAATGGCCAAGCACAAAAGAGCAAAAAAATAGTTCTAAGAATGGATTAACTATCCATCTTTATAATTATTATATTTAGTAGGATGTCTTTTGCTGGATTTTTAACAATTAGAAAATCAAATTATTTGATCAATCTGGGTATTTTGCAAGGTAACTAAGAGGAAACCATTTCTCCTTATTCGTGACAGCTTTTCTCACTCAAGTAATTTACTATTACTGAAACTCCAGTAGGCTTTTGTTTTAGTAAATATACACCTACATATTATCTTTAAAGAGAAAACTACATATAGTTAAGGCATCAGCTTTAATTGTAAACATATCCCCTCCGATCAGCATAGCACTTGATCAAATGCCAGAAAATCTATGTATGAAGACATTCATCAGTTTCATTTTCCCTGCTGTCATTTTTAAACAAGTGACAAAATTTGTGTTATTACCATTCTAAGGGCTGTTCTGAGTCTCGCTTTTTTTCCCCCCACTGCTTTTCAAGGACTGAAGAATTATTTGTTTCAGTGAAAGAAGCAGTGGTTTCAGCTTTACACCTACAGTGAAAAAGAAACAGCAGATGAAACAGACCCATGATCCCAGCATAAACATGGATTTACAATGGGTTTAGTTGGCTCCTACCAGCAGTAGTTGGAGAATATCAAATAGGGGGATATGTGTTTTTGAAGGGGCAATGAACACATGGGAGAGAAAAACAAGGTGTCTAGTCCTTTGAAGAAGGGAGGAATAATGGATTCTAATAAATCAAGTAGATGTGAACTATAATGTGAACCCTTCAAAACAAAGTCATGTTTCTTAAAAAAGGAACTTCTCCATAATCAGATTATAACCAAAATATCCCAATGAAGATGCACTAGGACAATTTTGGAATTTCTTTCATTTCCATCAGCACTGAAGTCAAACTATACTCAGGTTTACTATATATAGATGTGACTTTTTTTTTTTGCCAGGGGTGAGGGGAAAGAAAAATAAATGATGCAGGAATAAACCCCTCTATATTATAAATCAAAAATCACTGCCAGCTTTGCTTTTAAGGAACTTGTGAAGGTTTAAGATCAGTGACAGCCTTATTTTTCTTTTAGCCACAGAACTAAAAGAAACTAGCTTTGCACCTTTTTTATTGCTCACCCCATTGCCCGCAAGAAACATGTGTCCTATGCCACATTTCAGCCCAACAGGGAGTTTTAAGCTGAGTTATAAAATGGTCTGGCAGGGATTTGAATTACAAAGAGAAAACAAATGAGTAAAACTGAGCAAAGCATATAACAAAAAAGTGTCCTCCTCAACTATTTCCTCGAGTAAAAAAGATTGGTTTGAGTTCTTAGTCTTTGTGACTGATTGTCACAAATTTCTAACATAGGTGTTTGCTGGAATAGTAATGGGAATTACTAATTATAGAATATTCCTCTACAGGAAATCCTGAACATAAACACAAGTATTCCACATACTGTTTATTTTTTAAATCTAGGATTCAAAATTATACCATGTGACCTACATAGCCAATCAAACCTAAGCCCCACAACTCAATTTTCAAATATCTAATATGGTCAATGAATAGCTTCCAAACAATATATAGAACAAGGATTAGTCACAAGTACTTAGCAAGTAATGAATAGATTCACAGAAAATACAAACTGCTCCTATACAGTCTCCATATAGAAAGAGACTAACTTTTACGAATGAATTATTCAATATTTCGTTAGCTCTACTTTGGACCAAATTCATCATCAACAGGAGCAAATACTGCTCACAATAAAGTACATGGCAGCTTTTATAGCAGGAATTTAGCATAGAATTTAAGTATTACACCAGAGACTAATTTCACTCCTAGTCCCTATCAAATGGTTCAAACACCTAATAAAATTTTTCACTTCAATAAATCAGGAAAATGCATTTTTGGTCCCTGATATTTCACACCCCACCCAGAGCTACAAGTGAGTCATAAAACTACGATAAAGATTTATTTGCATCAGTTAAGGCAATTCATAAATAATGTGTGCATGCATACACACGTTTGTGTGTGTGTGTGCATGTGTGTGTTCATGTGTGCAAGAGAGACAGACAGAGAATATACATTCTTGTCATTTAAAACTGCATGTGTATGGAGCTATGATAACCAACCTCCTAAATCTCAAAGAATTACCTTGTTAGTTGCAAAAGAATCATAATTAAACACTCAAGCCCTGTCATAACAGCCAGTCAAAGCCAAACAGATCTGACACACTTAGTACCAGTTCACTTGGAAAAGAAATGCACTGCAGAAGACAGGCATCCACTTTTTTTTTTTTCTCTTCTAAAAAGCAACTTTTCAGCTGAAAAATATGTAGAAACCCTTTCACCTTCCAACACAGGCATGAGCAATGTCTAAAAACCTGTGTTTTAATTTTAGAACCCACTGCTCCCAAGGCTGGTCTAAATTTTACTAGCATAAGTGTCTGCTGATTATACAGAAAGTAGAGTACTTCAAAATGTCACTTATTCTCCTCCACACACACACAGCAAGGGCAATGCTTAATATTTGCATGTAGGCCTGTTTAGCTCAAGAATCCCTTTAGTATGATCCACATATGGGTCACTTATACTGTACCACTGTTCTAAACAGTGCCTTTGGACTTTCAGGTTCCCCAATGATCAAGCCAATTTTCATTATTAAAAGTTTAAAGGAAAGAAAATGTGTTTAGGTTCTTGAGAGCTGAAAATGCCTTTGAATAGGAGATAACATCATATTTTATCGTTAGATTGTTTACAAAGGAACAAAGATCATTTTTCAAGCATTTACTGTGACTGCACATATTGAGGGCAGAGCTACTGCTGTTTCCCATTTCTAAGTGAATATAAAAATTAAGCTGAGTGAAAATTAACAAAAAAACATAATTTCAAGGTCTCCTAACCTGCTTGTTTTAAGTATTCCAGCCATTAGGGTAACTGCTGTCAAAAGCCCCAGGGCACCACCTTGTGGCACTTCCTATTTTGAAAAAATAATAATAATAATAAAAAAAAATCAATGTGAAACTTAACTCTCTCTCTGCTATGAATAAATACACTTATAGAGCATTATCAAGCTAAGAAACCAAAAAAAAAAAAGGGAGGGGGGAGAAGAAAACCCTACCACTTTCCTACTTTGTTTTTTGTTGTTGTTGTTGGTTTTTTATTTTTGAGAACTCCATATAATTTTTGCTTAGGGAAAAATTCTACACTTTTTCCTAACCCACAGCCCACTGCAAAACTAATGCCAATGGTAGGGACTAAATTAAATAAATCTGCATTTGGGGCAGAAGGGGGGAATAAAGCTACCAGCCTGGAAAAGGACATATTCATGGCATTTTAAGAAGCCGCACAATTCCCAATTCAAATTATGCTGTATTTTTGTTAATACTGAGCATTTCTATTGCCATTTCTTCACAAATTATTTAAAGCCCCCTTAACTCAGAGCACAAGGAACTAGAGTCTCTTTGGATCAGATTCTCCGTCCCTTCACATCCTGTAAAAGTTTTTTTATACACCTCTAACACTGTGCCTCTAAAAAGCTATCGCAGCAGGCTGGGCCAGGGTATCTTTTCTCCAACTGTGCTAAGGACTGTCACTGTAAGAACATGATCTCCACCCCACTTCCACATGTGTGTGCACACACACATGCACACACATACAATCTTATTCCATGTGCGCCAATGCTACCATTAAGCAGTACTGGACATGCAACAATAAGCACATCTGAAGGTGTGGCATGTCCTAGATGCACACCAAACTGTGGCAACATTACATTTTTCTCAGCATTTGGTGTGCTGGCACCCTTTGTTTTGCTGCTGACCCTACACCTGCAGCTTTTGCAGTACAGACAATTCTGTCCCGTTATTAAACGAAAATAGGGTGAATTTGTCATTGCTATGGCAAGAGTCACCACTAAAAATAAATTCAAAGGGCAGCTCTAGAGTTAAACTATAGCACACAAGAGTCCCTTTTACTATAAAATAAGGCTGTTGAGGTTTCTATTTCAGTATGTTGAACATTGTGTGCTTTTTGCTGTTCTCGCAGGTCCAAGATTAGCTCACCGAATCATGGATTGTACATGCAAGTCTGTACCAGGTGTGGACCACTGTAAGCAGATATTTATTACCTAAATTAATATATGAATCCCAGTCTAATTGTTGTTTGCCAGTCCTGTAAATGGATTTTAGCTCTATCTTTGTTTTGCTTTTGATTAAAAGCAGTTGAGGAGTCACCCCAAAAATTCAGCTCCCAATTCTACTATTCAGTATGTTCAATGAGTGTCTCTGTAAATACATATTTGGGCTGCTCACAAAACCTACTATTGAACACTGATTTAGCATTGAGCCCTGAAAAAATTATATGCCCATAGAAAAGTCTGCATTCTTTAATTTAAAAAGTGCTGCCACTATGTATAATATACTGTGCATCTTGTCAAAATACACTTCATGAAGAATTGAATCATTCTATCAATGTGTAATAATGAAAACAGACTTTTGCCTCCAGGTTATTTGTGTGAAACTGGCCCAATTGTCACCCAGTCACCTCCATTACCCCACCTGTTTATTTCCCATAATAATATGCATCCTGAGCAATCCTATTCTGCCACAGATAGAAATGGAATCTAAAAGCCACGTGAGTGCCAAAAATTGCACTTACACAGCTGCATAAGTGCCCATTAAGCACATAAAGATGAAACAAGATTTGGCCAAAAGTCTTAGTTGGACATCTTACCCTATATGCAAAGTTACTTCCATCAGATGTGGTAAACCTATGTAAGATCAAAGAGCTCATTAGAAATGAGCCACCCTGAAATGTCTATCTTATAATTTGAGAATCTGGTGCTTTATCCTGCCTTGTTATAGATGAGGACAGGTATTTATTTACCTGTACTGGTAACCACAGTGGGAGTTTACCTCCCTCTACATCCCCATCATTCAAAGATCAACCACTGTGTGTCACCTTCATGTTCACACCAAGGTATTTTAGTCGCAAGAGTCTGTTGAGCAGAAAAATTCAGGCTTGGCTCCTGTTCTCTGGATGGCAAGGACTGGCCAAGGAAGAGCAGCTGGATGATCCAGAGCTAAAAATAGCCATCAGCTTCCTATGAACAATGCATATCTTAGGAAACATATTGTCAAGTTCAGGGAAGATCTAATGACCATCTTCCCAAACCCATTCATCTTACAGCACTAGATGGCGCAACCCTTACCCAACCTGGAACAGGCCTTTGCTCCATGGTTACTCCACTGAAATGAATGGAATTCCTCTTGGAGCAAAGATACTATCCAATGTAAAAAAAACAAAAGGGCAGTGGGTGGGGGAGGTAACAGGAACAGGGCCTTAGAGCACCAGAGGTAGATGTGGTACTCAAACAGGTAATGAATGCCAGACAAGTCCCTTTCACTCCAAGGGTTTTCAGTCTGTGACTGACAGGGACAAAGCCAAAATATGGGCAAACAGTTCAAGAAAGAAGGGGAGTAGTATGGGAATATGAGGAAAAGGAAGTAACTTTCAGGGAGTGATTTTGAAGAAGAAGGAATATGAAGGAAAGAAGCAACTGACCTGGTCATAGCAGCAGGAGTTGATGCTTGATGGCTAAACATACCATACTTTCCTTTCTGGGAGATGCTACCACAGCCTCATCAGACCTGCACATGGTTTGAGTCCTGTTCCCTGGCTGTATTGGTAGGTTCTGTGACGTGGGTTCTGGTGCTCACTCAACTGACGTGCATCTAACACTGCAATTCAAGGTGCCACTGCAGCCAGGAGTATTTTATTTTATGGATCCTAACTCTAACACAATCTTTGGGGAGAGTCAAGAATGAGAATCTCATACAGGCAAGAATTCTCGTGTAAGAAAGGAAACTGGATGAAGAAATGTTCACCTCCTCTTTCCCAGTATCAGTTATACAATTTAAAAAAAAAAACCAATCACTTTTGCAAGAAAAGGAGAGGATAGAGGTGTTGACTGATGTCTTCTTTCTCTACGTTTGCATTTTTTGCTATGCAGGGCATAATCTGGTTCTTAGGGAGTTAATGCACCTGCCATTCTAGTGCTGACAAGCAGTTTTTTAGAGGAATATGGAATTTTTTTTTCTTAAAGAGCCCCAAAGATTGCGCTCCAGAGACTTCTCGAGTCCTGCCAATAACTAGCAGGTACCAACACGTGAACATTTTTTGACTATGCTATGATTGATGGTGCTTATTTGTGGCTCACTGCCTAAACCTCTCCTTGTTCTTTTGCTTTGTGTGCATGTCTTTCTCTCACTTGTTTTTTTGTTGTTGTTTTTTAAATAATAAAGACATCTTTGTCACTTTGGGTTTGGTGGAAAATGATGCATCTGGTGCATTAGTTTTTTGCGGGGGGCTGTTCTATCCTGTTGAGAGTTTTCAAAAACCAGGGTGAGAAATTAAAAGCTATTGTCAGGGAAACCAGGAGACATAATCCCAAGGAAGCTTTGCTGGGACAAGTGCCACCCTATGGTTTCACGCCTCTAGTTGCTTTTCATAATCCCCAGCTGACGAGAAGCAGCAGGGACAGCCCTTCTCTGTGGCATTTCTTCCCAGCCAGAGGCCATGAGACATTGGTAAACCAATGCTGACAAATCAGGAGCAGCTTACCTACAACCACCCTATCTTCAAATCACATTTCTTAAGGAGGGGAGAAAGAGCCAACATAGAAGGCATAGGAAGGACATGCTATTAAGGCAGGAGAGGCCTTTCCTTCAGCAGAGGAGTAGGGACTATCCTTGCCTGCCCCAACAGGGATGTGCGGTAAAACCCATTAGTAGGAATGTACAGGTCTCCTGTACTTTCTGTAGGAGCACCCAAGTAATTAAGGGTGTATAGTAAAGACAGACAAAGGTCCAAAATAGATTCCATCTTCCTTTGAATGACACAGATGACTAATTGCTTTTAGCACTTGTTCTAAGCCACTCCACAGTGGCCCAGCAGGCTCAGGAGAGGCAGATGAGCATTTTTTTAATCTCTTACACACAGGTTAACATAATACTTTTTCTTCTGAAGGATGCAGTGATTTGATGAGAGTTAAAGCTCAATGCATCTGGCAACAAGACAGAAATGGATACAGATCTACCAGAGCATCCTAAGTCCACAAAGCTGAATCCAGATGGAAGTAACTCTGTTTGCTCAGTGTTGCTGGGATGGTGTTACTAGGCGCAAGTTGGTCAAAGTGGATTCAGTTTTTCAGGCAACTTCTCTGCTTCCATTTCTCTCCTGAATCAAGAGGAAAATTCCAGGCACAACTGAATGCAAGAAAGCCCAAGAGACTTGGGCAAAGCCACCAAGCTTGGAACTGCAAACAGAACCGTAAGTTTGGACAGGTTTACCCAAGGACCTGCAAAGCTCAAAGCTTTTTCCAGAAGGAAGAAGTTTCTAATCAAATCAGAAGTCATATGAATGTTCCCTGATTGGAGGTATTCTCCATTTTTAACATTTTTTTTGGCTGTTTTTAGAGGGGCATCTAGAAGTAGGTATATAAATAGGCACATAAGATACTTATACAGGTATTACCTTTGGTGTTAATATACAAACATTGTGCAGCTAACCTAACACATCATTTTTATATGATGCAATAGAGCTGTGCTTGGTTTAAGATTTCTATCTGCAGGCCCCTGGAATTGCTTTACCCTAAAGCAGAGAAATACTTAGTGGGTCTCAGCTGTATGCTCAAATAGTAGGAACTCTGGTATTTGGTGGTGATTTTTTTTCCCCTTGGCTGTGCCCATAGGTTTTATCAAAACAACATGAAATAACAGAAGAACGTCAACCATATGCAATATAGCCTACTCTTAGCTCAAGGAACGTTTCTTTCCATCATGGTTGGAATTGATACCGCAGAACACATCTCCTGCCAAAAGGGAGATTGATTTCCCACACTTTGGATTTTAAAGGAAAAATGTAACCACAGCACTGTAGTAAACACAGTTAAAGATTGTCACTGCTGCAATTAGAAAACACCTAGGACAGACACAGACAGGTGAGAAAACAGAAATATGCTTCTTTGAGTTACTGAGCATCTCCTGGCAACAAAGCCGAAGGTACACAATTTTACATGTGATCGTTCTTTCAGGCTGCTTTTGAAAGCATTGAGGGTATCTATCAGAAGCACCAGAACTCAGCCTAGGACCAAAGCAGGGTTGTCAGGAAAGGAATAAGAACTAGATTTTCATTTCATACCAGTAAAAGTCAGCAATGAATATACTCAAGTCAGTACACTCACTAAAATATAAGATCAGCATAAGAGAAGAGAATAGGGGACAGGGTGTTAGGTCAGTAGCCCATGGTTGTAGTTGAAATATTTATGAAATATGCATAAATACTGGCTGCTCCACTACACTGCAGTTAGATAAACTGACGTGTTATCTCTCACTTCAATACGTTATGCCCCAGATTTTCCAAATTTCTTAACAGTACACACGGAGCACCCTTCTGGCAGTGTAGCTTCACAGTTGCTAGCCCAGAAATACAACTAATAGCACTCTAATAAAAAAAATGGTAAAGAACAAAACAATCTGCCATTCCACCCCCCCCCCCCAAAAAAAAAAACCCCCGGGGACCTTAAAAAAAACCCTCCCTTCCCCCCCCCCCCCCCAAAAAAAATAACCCTCAGGGAACTTAACAAGTTATATACCAAAGTTATTCTTCTCTTCAGCCATGTGCCACCTGTGACATTTTAATCACACTTTTTAGACTTATCTTCAGTGTTACACAAATGTATCTGATTGGCCCTAGCAACATCTGTATTTTACAGATTTTATAGATGCAGTGAAATTTAACAGGTCAAGTGACTTGCCCAGTGACACACAAGCTACCAGAGGAACTCAGAAGTTCCTAATTCCCAGTCCCATGCTGCGACCTCTAAGCTTTTTCTTAGCCTGGAAATGCTAAACTAGTCCCCTCTCTCCCCCACACTGTTCTGCTGTTGTATCCCTCTCTGAGGGATATGGGCAGACACACAAAATGTTAGATCATTCATTAGAATTACCGCTCTCTGACGTGTTCCGTAGTTCATATATATCTATCTCACTGAAAGAAAACTAACCCAGATGTACCATGTGACACGGCAAGCAGCATGCCCTCACACTCCTCAGAGACTCCTGGCTGGCTCCCAGGGATCTTATAGCCTAGTGTTGCTGTTTGCCTGTAAAAGTTACACATCAGTATTTTGCCAGTTACCTATACATGTGCTTGCAAAATGGTCAAACACTGTCACCTACAGGGAAGAAGGAAAGTTACAACTTAGTGCCCAAAGGCTGGAATAACTATATTGCAGACATGAGCTGAAGTTCAGCAGAGCCCAGCTGAATAATCAGCCACTTCTCTTCACATACAGGGAATTTGGCCTTTTTTTTTTTTAAAGCTTCACACCAATCTCTGAACTGGTACAATGGCATTTTGGGTACATGAAACCGTCATCTCCATAGGCAGATGCATAGCTGTAACTGGATTTTCATGTGCCATCTGACAGGCCAGGTTGCAAACTTGCTTTGAAATTGTGCGTATTATCCAATATGCTCTCAAGAGAAGGCATTTTGCAGAGATGAAGACTGGAAGTGGCATATGAAAACAATGAGCCACGCCTGACAGCCCATATAGGAACAGTATGAGCAGGATACTAGGAGATGTTGAGGCTTCCTTCTGCTGCAGGGGTGGACTATAAGGAGAGATTTGAGAAAGAGGTAGCATTCATAGGTAGTGCTCAGATTACAGGGCATGATTTAGCCATCTAAAAGAAGCAGCAAGGACTCCTGGGTTTGCCTGCTGGTCCTGTGACTGACTGATGTGTGACCTTGGCAGGTCAGTTCCTTTCTCTGACTTAAGGTACAGAAACAACCAATTAGTATGGAAAAAATTACCTGGACTTTATTTCATAGTAAATTTTCTCCATAGTAAGGAGCAGACACAAGACCAACCCTCCCAAACTGGCTGTTGGCAAGGGAGCCAGTTTACATGGAACAAAACAGCTTCTTTGGGATGATACTGAGTAACGAAGCAAACACACAACCAGTATTGGTAGAGCTGACAGTTTGTGAGGAGTAACTTTACCTTGGAGTGAAGTGACTTACCCCAGTGTAAAGCTGTGCAGCATGTGGCCACTCCATTTCTACTATAGAGTACAGTCACTTTACTCTGTGATACATCTACCATGTGTCTGGTTCACAGAGGTGTGAGGTTTAATCTAATGACCAGGAAGTATTCTGAAGTCTTTGGATAGCAGGTGTTTGAGAAGCTTATTTGCCTCTTAATGCATTACAGACACTGCAAACCAGGATGTGAAAGGGTAGTGACCCCCCAAAACCATTGTGTTCTACCACGTGTGTGTGTGTGTGCGTGCACACGCACACACACACACACACACCCCCCAATTAACTCAAGCAGGAAGCTTCAGTTTATCTTCTGTCAGTGAGCCGTAAATAAGAAATTAACAGAAAGTCAACACAGTCCACCACTAAGATTTTCAATGGATTCCAGTTAAGATTCCCCAAAGCTTTCCAGCAACTTCAAGAGATCAGTCATAAATGAGGCAGCACTGTAGTAACCCTGATTTTGAAACAGCAAAAAAGGACCAGCCCAAAAGGTTTGTGTCTCTTTCTCCAGCACAGGATCCTCCAAGCTGCACCTGGCGTACACAGCGGGCGCGTCCACATGAGCGCGCACGTGCCTCTTGCCCTGCCTCGTAAACCCCTTTGAGGCAGGGCAACAAGCACGTTCAGGAACAAAAAAATGTTCCCCACACTGCAAACTTGCAGCACAGGGAGAAAATTTGACCCCTGGATATCCAGGAGTCTAAAAAAAGCAAAGTATAAAAAAGTGGCCGTACCCTGAGGCAACCGGAGGCTGAAGCGGTGGCTGCCAGAGTGTCTCTATGGTTGGCCCCTTGCCCTGGTGCTGAAACACACAGCCTGCCAGGCC
>NW_005842668.1:354978-355235 GCF_000455745.1 Alligator sinensis | reverse complement strand
AGCACAGTGCAGGGCAGGGTGACAGACCCAGTGGCCCCAGCCTGGGCCCTGCTTCCCACCTGTCCTGTGCTGCCCGGGAGGCTCTGCCAGGTGGCCCTGGAGCCCCCCCACCCCCACCCCCACTTCTAAGGTAAGCAGAGGTTTTATTTTTCCAATTTTTTTTCTGTTCTTTTTCTGTTTTTGTTTTTTTTTTAAGTGATGGTGCCTGGGGTTGTGGGGGTAGCCTTGGGGGCTTGGGGGTGCAAGTTGAGGGGTAA
>NW_005842668.1:341905-354121 GCF_000455745.1 Alligator sinensis | reverse complement strand
TGTCCCCAGGTACCAATTGGCTGGGCCCCAGAAGCTCCTGAGAGCTAGTAGCCCTGAGCTACTTGCCAGGGCGGCTTTTTATACTGATGGGGCCAGGACAGGGCAGCTTTTTATACTGCTAGGGACAGCACAGGTGCTGGCCCTGGACTCTAGCTCCCCCTGGCTGAAGATTCGGGAGGAGCTAGGCAGGGTTATTTTGGCCCAAGTGGCACAATTTTCTCCACAACAAAGTGCATGTCTGAGCACATGCGCTGAGGCAAAAAGCCCCGGCTCAAATTTGCACCGCTTCTATTTGAGCTGCTGTAAGCGCACGTGCTTGCATGTGTGGACGCACCCAGCGTGCGCAAGTACAGTTGTTCTCCAAAGGCTGTCATACAGCTAAGGAAGAAGCAGTGGTACTCTACCTGCTTTTCAAAATTTTAACAAAAAAATGTTAATAAAATAAAGGGAACGTGGCTAAAAAGTCATTCTGATGCAGTTGTAGTGCAGGTCAGACCAATGATAGCTGTCATGACACTGTCGTTTTTAGCCAAACCATCTAGCAGTACTTTGAGCTTCTAAATACATGTTCATCCACAGGTCTCAAAGTTATTTATAAATGAAGACACTGTAAAGACTAGGGCTAAGTACAGTCATTCAAAAACCCTGAGGGAGAATCAATCAAACCTACAAGGGTTTCTCTAAGATGCATAATTGGATCAGGAGGGAACAGAATACGTGTTCGCCTTTTGGTGGCGGGGGGCATTTTTGCCCTCTCCCCCACCCCTGCCAGTGACAGCTGACGGGTGGGACAGAGCTGTGAAGAAAAGCTGCACTGGCCAGGCCTGCTAGGCAGTGAAGAAGTGGGGAAGCCCTAGCTAGAAAGCCTGTACCCACTGTGCTGGTTGCTGGGGGCAGGCTGGGGGCCTCTGCTCCTCCATCCCCCACTCCCACCCCACTGCCCATCTGGCTGACCGGTGCAGGCAAGATGCAGGGCTGGGGAGCAAAGGCTTTGCTGCCTCAGCTCTGTGACAGCTAAGGGATGGAGCTGGCCCAGTGCTTGGCCAGAGCCAAGGAGCACATGCCAAGGCTAGCCCACCCACCCTGCAAGGGGGAGTTAGTGGGGACCCACAAAAGTGCCTGGGATGCTGGGGGACTGCAATCTATTTGAGTCAGGAGGAGATCTGGTACAGAAGTTTGATACAGGAGTCTAATCTAAACCAATTAAATCTGATACTACATCCATCCAGATCTATCTTAAACTGGGTTTCATCATTTTTAAACTGGTCTATATGCACTGAACTTTTGTTCTGTTACAGGTTTAGATCAGTTTTCAATCACATATACAAGTTTATGTGTAATGTCTGTACCTAGCCACAGTGGAAGACCACCACTCCTCCCAATAACTTACAACCTAGATGAATAGAATGGGTGGGAGAAAGGAAGAATTAAGCCCCAGTTTAAGATGAGGAACAGATCTGGCCACTTACACAAGTTCATACAGAAAGTCAGAGAAAGAACTGGGAATCGAACCAACTCTTCTTATCCACTGACCTGCAGTGCTTCCCCACGTATCAAAAAGAAAGAGCTACGTCTTCAGCCATTGTACTACATGGCACTACCACAGATAAACTGGGGACTCTAGGGCTGGGGTTATCACACAACACCATTTTTTCAAAAAGGCTGCAGAAGAGGGACATAAAGTAACCTTGAGGCTAAACAAAGCCTAATTTTTCAGGAGGTTGGGGAAAGGAACATGCCAAAGAACTTGAGGCAGAGAAGCAATTTTAGGCAGTGGGGCAATTCAAGAAATGGGGATGTGTTTTATTGTCTGTTAATTTGTGGCTCCTCCACAAAAAATACCACCACAATAATCCTAATAGCTGCAGCCACAGCATTTACTGCATATTATGGCATCTGAGAAAATGCTGACAGGGACAGCTGACAACCGCTCTGCAATGTAATTCACACCATAACATCATCTCCCAGGCTCTTGGATTTCTCATTGAAAAATTATGTGATGCTTTTTTGGAAACCTAATGCCAAGTTATTGATACACAGCACACACTAAACCTTCTCGTTTCCTTCAAATTAGCTTTTGTCTTAAAAAAAGAAAAGAAAAGGGGAAAAAAAGAATTTAAAAATAAAGAAGGAACTACTCTTTCCTCCACCTCCATTTAATTTTGGCATATTTTTCAGCTTGAAGTTTAAGAAATGCATTTATTCCATCATATCCTTACCCAGTCTGCAACATCTGGGTAACTCACCCTTCATCTAGCATTCCTTTAACTGTAAACTGTTTAAATTGTTAATATCTGTCCTAGTTTTCACACAGTACCAATTCCTGTAGTGCCACAGGATGGTCCAGGAAGTATTTGTATGAATTTGTATGCAGAAAACACCATTTGGATTACATCTTGTATTTCCTTTCATGATGTAAAATATACTATTTATTAACTGCCTAAAATTTCCAATTAGCCTGATTGGATTGATTAGCCTGTCTCCTGAATATATCAACATAGATGGCAGAAAAGTGCTACCAATGGTGGGGCCCAGCTCCATGCTGCTGCCGAGCCCTGGCTCTGGTCAAGCTGCAGCCCTGTGCCCTGCACCCCACTGTCAGTGCAGCAATCTGTTGGGGGCACATAACCCCCATTGCCCCCCAATGCATCACCAATGACATAGCATACAACTATCTATAGTTCTGGCATGGACAGTATATACTGAGTATTTTTCTTTACTTGGATTGTAAGGTCTTTCAGGCAGGGACCATCAATATTATGTTTGCACGATGGAGCCCTGATCCTTACCTGAAATACTGAAGCAGTAAAGAAACAGTAAATTGCTTATGTATTTGCAGTATCCATACCCATCTCTGCACAAGATGTGCTATACTGGATCAGACACTTGTGCTACTAAGTGTTAAATCCAGTTGCCAAGATACACTGCTCCAGAAGGAAAACACCATAGGAATTCTCCCACATACCCATCTGGTTATACTAACCCCTGCTGGCAGTTAGCTGCATGAGACTAGATTTCTCCTATTTTAGTGTATCTAACTATAAAAGTTATTACTGGTCATAAAATTATCTGACTACTTTAAAGAAAAAAACATCTATTACATTGGAATCCCAGCCATGTTACTTAAATTTACTACAGAGCCACACAAATTAGATTAGATGGCTCAGGAATAGACAAGGAAAAAAAATCATTTCACCTCTATGCCACTACTCAGGAATAGACAAGGAAAAAAAATCATTTCCCCTCTATGTCACTGGTCCAACCAAAACTAGAAAAGCCGTTACTAAGAGGGCAGTGTTACCTTTGAACTACACACCACTGTTTCTCTACCAATAGCTTCTCCCTCTGTACTCCCCTCCTCTGCCCAGTAAATATCTAATCTCTGACTGGTTTCAGTTTAGTTGATCCTTTACCCTAATGTTAACTACCCTGTTTCTGAGCTGACTTCTTTTTCAGTGCTGCAGTAATCTGGAAGGTGATACGAATAACATGCAAACAGTATGTTCAGAGTCTGGGGAGGAAGAGTACAACCAGCAGTGCCTCTGTGGGATTCAGGAGAGTTGATGAACCAGTGCAAGGCCTCCTCGGTCAAAAGAACGGTAGCTGACATGTGGAGACTGTCAGAAGGAAGAAACCTCTTCAGAAAGGGCTGACTGTGAAAATCTTCTCTTTATATTCAGTTGAATTAGTATACATTCAGTCATCACCTAACTTGTTTAGATGTCTTAATAAACATCATGTGCACATTGATGAGAAAACATTAAAAGGTTTAACAATCCCTCCAAGAACTAAGACGATCTCCTCTACTGCTTGGCTTCAGGGAGGTTAGAAATGCCACAGAAAATCTTCCGTGGTCCTGCATGAAACACTACAAGCAGAATCAACAAGTGAAGAGAGACGTGGAAACTGAATTTATCAACAGAAATCAAACAGAATTCTCAAACTGCTGTAAATTTGGGGCCTTGAGTTTTCAGTGGTTTCAAATTACTAATTAATTTTCCTGAAAGAGATCACCCTTTTCCACTAAATATGCAAGCACAGAAACTGAGCTAGCTTTAAGAAACGTTAATGTCTCCACAGTTAGCTGCAGCCTCCAATATTTGTATATAAAAATAGGCATGACAACCTATTTTCCTCTAACAAAAGTAGATGTATATGCCATTCAAAGCTGCAAGTACCAGAATGCACATCCTTAGAAGATCAAAAAAAAAGCTAAGTTGCTTTAATATCCAATGAAAATCCATCTGTACTCAGCTCAACAAGTATTTAAGCTGTACTCACTGCTCTTCATCCTCTTTACAAACTTTACATCAGTGGTTTTCAATCTTTTTTGATTCAAGACACCCCTCAGAAAAATCATTCACTCATTTTTGAGTACAGAAAAATAAGAGGCAAGGTTCTTTGGGTAGATGTGATATCTTTTATTAGACCAATTAAGTAGTTGGAAACAAGCTCTTTGCAAGCTTTCAGGTCCCTACACCTTTGAACTTTGCTGCTTGTGTCCTTAGACCAACACAGCTACAACCAACAACCCTGAAAAATAATAGAGAAATTCTTCTGTTGGAAAGAACTCAGAAAGACCACAACAGGGCAGAATGTTTTTAACATTATGAATTCCTATTTGAAATCTCTGGATTTATCTTGTGAATCATGTTTGCATGCCCTGGTTAAGAATCACTGTTTTACATAGCAGCAGAACTTTCTAAAGGTTATTCCAACTTTCTAGCTGGGGAAAGTAAGGCAGAGGCACAGCAAGGAATTTGCCCAAAGCCTTGCAAAAAAATTTATAAAAGAGCCCGAGAAAACTCCAACGAGTCCCGCATCCACTAATGTAATTTCCCTTATAACTATTGACACTCTACCCAGAAAACCTTTGTACAGAATGGCTTCTCAAATAAGCAGTAATCCAACCAGGGTGAATACAAGGGCTGGGTATGTGCTCAACTCTAGCTTTTGTGCTTTTTCCACAGGCCTTTTATGTCAATTTGAAGTGGTTTTCTTTTTGCTTGCGAATATGACAGCCCTGTATATTGATACTGTATGGTATATATATTCTAGTTAAGCACAATTGTTGGTCCACGGCATTTAAAGCTATAGTCTATGTTCAATGTGTATCAGTTTAACACACCAGTACCATATGGCCCTCCATAATCAACTGCAGCATTGTACTTCAAACCCAATGCTGCATTTATAATATTATTGTATGCAGCACAAACACCAATATTTAGAAAGAAAAATGTCCTTTTTATTGGACTCCTGCTGATACCCCAGCTGTTAGCCAACACAAGCAAAGAGTTTTGCTTTTTTGTATGGAAAAAAAAGCCCGAAGCATTTAAAAAAAATCTTACATCTGAAAGGTACATTTTGTCCTGCCCCAGTAGGTCTGTATGACTGAGTTAAAATGTGTTTTTTTATTAGATGAATTGCATCATTAAATTACATTATAAAAACTAAAAATGCACCATTAATTTTCAAAAACAATAGTAAATACATCTCATTTCTGATACATGATTCTGCATTTAATTTTTGCCCTGGGCCACATTTTTCTAACAGGCTCACTGTCTTCCATTATGCAGACTATACAAATGGAGCTAAATTGCCAAAGATTTTTTTTGTTTGGCCAAATGTCTAATGTGAAAATAAATGAATTTCTAATCGGCTGTTGCAAAAAGAAAAATTACTTTTTGATCTCAGCTCAGCCAAGCAAGAATCTACCTAGCTCATGTAATAAGATGCCAGGGCATTGTATAGGGATGCAGAGAGAGACAAAAGGCTAGACAGAGAGACAGACCGATATGGCAGTAAATTAGGTTAGCACATTTAATTCTATATGAGCAGCATTTCTTAATTAAATGGACAGAAGTTCCACTGAGCTTGAGCCTCCTTGCTGGAGGGTCTTCACATTTAATGTAGCTTCAGTTCTAAATATCCATTGATCACTCTAATTTGAAAGGAAAACCAAGAATTAACAAAAAGACAATGAGTCCTATCTATAAACCAATGCATGAATGAGAGGATGGAAGCATTGGAGAAACAACAATCTTAACTGTTAACATGGTAGAAATGGATATTTGACCATTACAAAAAACCACAAATGCCTAGTGCTGGCTAGGGCTGTTCCTGGCTATTCAACAGTGCCACAATGCTGTGCACATTACTATTCACTGCAGGACTCCTAACAACCAGAGTTCACTCTTCCTAACCCAAGTGTGTGTCTTGTGTATAGAACTGCCATTCCAAATCCACAGCCTGCATTTTCCAAGTCAGTATTTGGGCAACCCCCACCATAGTCTATTTGGACTTCAGTTCACAAACAGCTCACAAGCCTAAGTTAGAAAAACTGGCAGGAGTCTCCCCAACACAAAGCACCCAGCTCCTGACTTCTCTAATCTCCCCCATAAAGAGTATACAGTATTGCTCCTTTTAGATGATCTTCGATGATAATTCAGTATCTTTCAGAGGGCAACCCGAAAAGAGTCAGGTCCTATGTTTTTTTAAGCCAACCATCATCAGCCCATGCGTTTTTTATAAAAGTTATTTTTCTTCCCAGAATTTCCCCCATGTTAAAAATTACTGTGGTATTTTTATAGCAAGAATGAAAATGAATGAGTAAAACGGACACACACTGTGGTGTTTATGACTATAAATACAGCATAATGTATTAACATTATACAGTATTTAAAGCTGAGTTTCATTTTAAACCTTAAGAAGCTACGTGATTTAGCCCTGCTTTTTTCCTCCAAAATTCCAGCACCCTCTATTTATTGTTTGAAGTGAAATGGTCCATTAGATCATAAGTTAAATTATTAATTCTGGTCCTCTTAGTAATGTTTTGAGTCTAACCAAGAATAGGGCCATTCTGTACTAAACTCTCTGAAACTGAAAAGACAGACAGATAGTGGATAGACAGGGATAAACTACATAGAATAAATGATGTGCTCAGAGTAAGTGGTTTCAAGTGGTATGTTGGTTTCAAGATTTTCCTGTTAAAGGTGTGTTAATTAGGAAGGGATTAGCTAAAAGGAAAGACAAAAGTGATAGGAACATAGGGCAGGGGGTTGGAGCAAGGGGCAAATAAGCTTAGGGAATAAACAGTCTAGTCAAAATTGCAGAAAATATTATCAGTTTTGACTCAAATGGCTGGTTTAAAAAATAAAACTATTAAAAAATGTTAATCAGGGTCACTCACTCAGGTTGCTCCAGTGAGAAGAATAAATTGCTGATGGAGTCAGCTGCTTCTCTGAGGCAATCACATTTGTATTTACACAGACTGTAAGGTCTCATTTTCTTGAATACAGGACGAATCAAAAAAGAGACTGTGTCTTTGCTCTGGTAAAAAGCCTTCTTTTAAGGTGATGATACATACCTGTGTTTCAGTTTGAATTTGATGAAACAACAACAATCTGCAAAACAGGGGTGGTTATGCTTCCCTCCTTCAACAACATTTAACCCACGCCCATATCAATGTGATACAGCCAGATCCTATTCCACCTGAGTGGCTTTAGAAATCTACATGTGATTCTATTTCACCCCAGTTAGGTCCCTGAAAATGGTTAGCACAAAGAGTGGATGGGATCCCCGTACTCACTCCCTCTTTGCTACTTATTCTTAAGGCTAAGGTGATGGAAGATTACAAAAGTATGTACATTAACTTTTCTTGGAGAACTTAAGCAGGCTGGAATAGAAAAACATTTAGGCACCTACATCCACATAGGCACCTAGTAGTTGAAAAAACACCTGACCTCATTGTCTCTGCTTAAACTAATTCTGCTATGGTGGTTTTACTCTTTGCTTACCTCTTCCCTATGGTTTCTTTCCCAAAGGGCAATCATTCGGTGGGGGGGAAAAGAGAGCTGCCAGAATCCTAATTGTCCTCAGAAAGGTGTCTTCCCCTGTTAAGGTATGGGTCAGCATGGTTTAGTAGAAAAGCCCTAGTTGGACTTCATTTTACCCATTCCCCCAGTACAGCGTTACTTGCTTGTACTGCTTCTGAAGCTGCATTTAAATTTAATGCAAAATGATTCCTTTAAGAAATGTGTCCATGTCATCATTTTCTTTGTCCCAAATGATCTGAATAGAAGAGTGCAAACTCTTCAACCTACCATATATTTAAAAATTAAAATGTTATACTGTACAAAGTTACCTTTACAGAAATCAGTTTGCAATTAAGTTATTAACATTGTAGATAATTATTGTGGTATAAAGAACAGAGAGGGTCACAGGTCAATGGACTCAGTAATTTAACTGAGGTAAATGTACAAACTCGATCACTATTCCTCTTGAGTAATTTGCATCCATCAAATCTATTAGCTGGAATACATCAATGGTACAAGCAGGAAATAATTGTCCTCTCCCAAAATTTCAGAAAATGTCCCTGGTCTACATTGGGATGAAAGTGATGAGTTTTCAAAACATTCATGAAATAACGAGAGGTACATACCCCTCGCTCAAAAAGAGCCATTTGAATTTGGCACAGCAAGGACTTGGCCTTGACTCTCCTAATATTCCAAATTAAGTGCCTCAACAAGCTGACTTTCTGCAATGGGATGGGAAGGTATCTTTCTTTGGTTTGAATGAGAAATTCCATCCTGGATCACAGAAAGCTTCCCAATGAAAGCTTTTTTAAACTAGTATGTCCCTTTGGAAAGTTTTAATTTTAATTAATGGGTATTTCTGACAAAAGCATTCCCAAACAGGATAGATTAAACAGTGGTGAGAGCTAGGGTAAGTGAAGGTCCCTGCACTTTTTATAAAGCTTGGTCATCAGTGGCCAAAAAAGCTTTTGTAGTCCAATGGTCCTCCTTTGGACAGCAGTTTTAAGGTCAACTAAGAATAAACCATTAAGACATTGACTTTGGAACTCAGGGGGGGCTCCCTTCCAAAACAGCCAGTCACAGTAACACAGCCCTTTAAACCAAAGGCAAATGAAGTATCAGAATCACCTGTTTGGCTGTTTGGCATTGGTATGGTGATAACAAATAGCTATAAAACAGCTCAGTTGGCCAATGCTTGCTCACTGCACTGATAAATCTGCCCTTAAAAGTTAAAAAATAAAAGATGACTTACAATTAATGATACATATCCTTAGTTCACTGTATACATTATAAGGGAGTATGTTCTTTGGGCTGCATCTTCAATGTTTATGGCTAATTTTAAAGAAAAAAAATCAAAGAAAAGTTCAAGCTAAAAAAGCAGGTTGAAAAGGAGACATAGGTAAGCATGATAGGCAAGGACAAGATCCCTCTTTTTCCAACATTCTCACATCACATCCCTCTAACACTGCCATCTTTTTTCATTTAAGTCTGTCCCTAACCCCTTCTCGAACCATCCTATGGACATGCTAACACAGGGATTCACCCATAAATTATTCCAGTGCAGAGGCCCAGCGCCTCCCAGCATCAGTCACATGGGTGTCAAAACAGAGTTCTCCTTCCATTTGGGAAGTGGCTAATTATTTCCAGCAGTGTAGGTTCAGTGATGTGGATAAAGGTTGGTTGTTCCTCATCCACCTACCCAATGCTCAGACTCTCAATCTGTTGTGTCCCAGCAAAAACTGAACATACACTAAGGCCTCAGTATACGTCCTTTTCTCCAGGCTGGTTTTGGGCCCAGAAGGTAGACCGCATCCAGCCCCATGTCCTGGTTGGATAGTGCCATGCTCTTGTTCCATTGCACGATTACTTCCCTACATGAAGAGGCTGGCAGACAGGAAGAAATCAGGGGTGGAATTATCTGCCAGACCCCTACCCCCCTGACTGCAAATCTCAGAGACCTCAGGGGCAGCAGGAAGAAGTAGTGAACACACAGCCCAGGGTGGCTACATGCCAGAGAGCCGTGCTTTAGCACTCCCCGGGTTTATAGCCTGAGCCACTGCAGGCATGTGGCTGCATTTTCTGAATCAAGTAAATGTGTGTCCAGTTGTTTGTCAGTTTAATCTCTGCACTTTAGATTAACCTGCAAAGACTGAACCAATTCAGCTTCAGACTGTTTGACTGTCTGTACTTAGCCCAGGTGCCTTATACCTGGGCATTTTCAGATTTTTATACAAACTTTAACTTCAGATAATCTGAGTTTTTAATACTCAGTGTGGGCTTAACTATAACATGGATACAATACTTTTTATTTTATAAGTTATAAGTATGGACTCCACACCTTTCATTTTTATGTAGTTTTATGTAGTTTTTAGGTGCAGTTAAAGCTCATTAATCCTCAGTAGTCTGAAATAGCTTTGGACAAATCTATTTGCAGAGTACACATTACTCAGCTCCAGGCCTGTTGGGAATTCTCCAGATCTGTTTTTGTTGTTGTTGCTGCTGTTGAAAAACACTGATTTGTATAAGTGGAATTATTTTTGGAGGACTGTATCAGTTTTGACTAAACATTTGTCAGGAAAGGTTTCCCAGGTTCAGAATGACATTTCAAGCCAAACAGAAGGCAGGGTAGATTTGTACCTTTATAGATTTACCAAATCAGAGATGTATAGCATAAGCTTTTTCAAGCAGAGGGCTTATTTTATTAGATTCATCAGACATCTCTCATTTCTAACCAAAACCAGACAGAAGGGACATGCCCTAACCTGAGGCTATTTTGCTGTTCTGGGGATGGGTATTTGCCTGGTATGTGGGACAATGGCAGAAGAGGGACTAGAAAATGGGTTCCCCATCTCTACAAAGTGCCTGTCTTTGTTCAAAACTTCAACTTGATTTTTCAAAATTGGCTTGTAACTCAAAATCATTCAATGAATGGAGAAGGTTCACACATTTCTGCCTTGGGGTTAATTGTGAGTTGCTGACATGCATATGTTTCTGCCTAAATATTATTAAAAAGCAATCCATGGTAATTGTAGGGTCAAATAGTCATTTAAATCATGTGGTATTGTTGCTAATCCCCAACTGGATGACTCCTCGAACTGCAGAGAGCTGTCATGACACTTGTACATGAGTATTTACAATGTTTTCTATATCTAAGAACAGGATTCTGTTTGTACAAACATTTTCAAGAGGCAAATAAAGGGGGTGGAGGGAGGGCCATGGATCCAGTCACCCGTTTACTCTTCTCCAGTGTTCTGATGTGAAACACTTATTTACGGTCCAGCACATTATTGCCCTCAACTCCTCATGAGCCATTGCACAGTCAGGACCTTGGAGCAGACAGTGAAGTGAGAGATTTAGTCTAACCAAGAAGATGCCAACTTCCTTCCAGACAGAAAGCTCCATTCTAACAGGAGTATCTCTGTGATTCAAATACATAAAACAATAGGAAAGCAAGAGGTGTAAACACTAACTGCAAGAATAATAGAGAGTTATTACTACTATAACCTGGTCCAGGAGAGAGATTCAACTCAGCATATGACTCAGCATCCCTTTTTGGTCATCCTACTTATATGGACAATTTACAAGGACATGCTGCATCTCTTCTAATATGTATTCATTTTTTGTAAAAGGTTGTTTTCAGGAGCTGCGTTAAATAGAGGTGATATTAAAGTACTCTCAGGTCAAAGGTGAACTTTTAACAGAAAACTTTGTAATGTACTGTCACTTTATCTCCCAGGTCCCTATCATCAGAAATGGCATCATAATAGGATGCTACTGGTTACAGCATAGCAACAAACTTGCTCTCGCTGGCAGCTGAAGTAGTGCTTTCAGATGGCATCTGGAATTCATTAAATCCCTTCCACCATCATGCTAAAAATAATTCTACAGTAATAATAAAAGCCCAGCAACTCTCTTTCAGAAAATGGCTATTTTAATATATGCTAAATTATTTAGATCACTTTATTAGCTTACAACCAACACAACAAACCAGAGAAGTACAAGGACTGAACTGGTTATGTTAGCCTTGGAAAGAAGTCAGAATCTCTTTACATTCAGCAATTAAACAAACCAAAGGGAATAATTCAAAGCAGAAGTTAGTATGTGAGGCCCTGAAAAAAAAGCAGTGTGAAATAAGGTTTTGGAAGTCTAAGCTGCGTTTTTAGGATCTTGCACCTTGAGTATTAACCCAATTCTTTATGTTTGCTGTCTATTGACTTGAACCAGGATCCGAAAGTTGCCCCAATCTGCATTCCTTCTGTGATCTACCATGACATTTTAAAGTTTAGTGCCACCCTTTTGGTTCAGTCAGCTAACCAAGCTTCAGGAACTTGCCTGGTTGTTTTCCTTAGGAGGAGAAAGGGCTTAGGACATTCTTGGTGAAGTCTCATTTTTTTACAAATTA
>NW_005842668.1:337746-341874 GCF_000455745.1 Alligator sinensis | reverse complement strand
TTCCCTGATGGCAATAGAAATAAAGAGGCATTTCTTTGTATACAAATCCTCACATATGCCACTATACCAAGCTCTGTGCTCACACAGCTCTGTCCATCTGCTTCATCTCAGGATCACAGTCAGCTCCATTCCCTGGCTTTTTTCTCCACCTGTAATGGCTAAAGTAACAAACCCAACCACGTGGCTTTGGTCAAATTGCCATGTGCCTTAGCCCCTCAGATGATACAGTGTTCAGAAATTATTCTGGGCCCAAGATACATTTTATTCAGTGATGAGTTCCAGCTGCTTCTGCATAACAGAACATAGGGCACAGACAGAAATGACAATTTTGTCCTATTTGGCCACAGAAAGCAGTCTACAGGCATGACCAAACACAAGGGTATGGCTGCAGACCACTTAAAAAATGGCCAATTGGGCAAGAATATGAACCCGCATTTCATGAGGTTTCAGATGAAGACATATCAAAACAGATTGTTTTCTGTAATTTGTGTCTAGTCTACACTGCCTCCCAGCTTCGAGCTGTTTTCAGAATGGGAGGGGGGAAAGGGAGCAGAGGAAGTTCAGTCTATGTTTTTTTCAGCCCCAGTTGGAGGGTGAGGCTGGTTTATTGGAGCCCCTCCCCCTCCCAACCTCCAATGCCTGTTGGGGAACCCCTAGGACAGGGGCAGGCAATTATTTCAGCTGGAGGGCCGCCTAACAAGTTTTGACGAGATGTTGAGGGCCACAAGGGTAGCCCCATCCCTTGACAGGTGCCCTGCCCCCTTGTGACCATCTTGGAATTGGAAGTCCCGCCCCCTAACCCCTGGTTTTTGGCACTGTAAGTCCCTCCCCTTGCCCCAGAAGTACTCCATTTGGGAAGGGGGGTTGCCATCTTGGAACTGGAAAAAAAATAATTATATACTAAAAATCCAACATCTATAATAACACATTTTAATTTTATTTAAAAAAATATTTTATCTTTATTTGTGTGCGTTTGTGTGGTGTATATAGAAGTGATTGCATAATAGCTCAAAATTAAGTCTTGTATATTGTGGGGTGTGGGGGGTATGGGTGGGTATGGGATTTGAGGGGGGCGCTGGAGGGGTGTGTGTATGTGTGTACACATAGGGTGTGGGGGAGGGTGTAGATGTCAGTACATGGGTAACCGGGGGCTTGTGGGAGCTGTGTTTGTGAGGATGTGTGGGTGTATGTGTAGGTGGGTATGGGGTTTGTGGGGTGTGTGGAGAGGAAAGGTGGCTGAGAATGTGTGTGTATAGGGGGTGGGTGTGTTTATGTAGTGAGGTGTGTGCACATAGGAATGATGTGAGCTCCCCACACAGGTGCACAAGTGTGTGTGGGGAAGTGCATGTAGGGAGCAGTGTGGGGGAGGGTGTGGGTGGGCACAGTGTTTGTGGGGTGTGTGATTGTGTGTGAAGGAGGGTATGGTTGTGGAGTTTGCAAGAGAAGGTTTGTGAGTATGGTGGGATGTGCATGGGAGCCCCACACATGCACCCCCCTGAGCTGGTCAGCACCCATCCCTGCCACCGTAGACACCCCAAAGCCCCAGCCTGCCCCGTGCCTGCTCTGGACTCAGCCCGGCAGGAGCAGAGCAGCTGTAACCCATGCCACAGCCCCAACCCAGCACACCCCATGCCTGCTCACGCTAAACAGCAGCAGTGCCAGTCAGGCAGAAACTGTTGCTCAGCATGGGGGAAAAGTAGCCCTTCCCCCTTGCCACTGCCCAGCACTCCCTGCTGCATCCACACGGAACTTGTGCATGGGCTGTCCTGCAGCTCTGCCACCATCACCGCTGCCCCTGGGCAGCCCAGTGGGGCAGCAGTGGCAGCACAGAGTGGGGCAGCAGGGCAGCCTGGGTGGCTGTAGCAGGGAGCACCAGGCAATGGCGAAGGGGAAGGGCCACTTTCCCCCCACACTGAGCAACCGTTTCTGCCCAGATAAAGCCCCTCTGTAAGCTGTATTTTGAACCACGCTTGCCCTAGAACCAGCTCCCTCTGCTCCCTTTCCCCCTTCCCATTCTGAAAACAGGGACAGACTGGGAGGGAGAAGGGACCATTGCTAGGGGAAAGTGGCTGCAGCTAGATTTCCCTCCCCCCTGGAGCCAACAGTGAACACCTGCTTGGTCCAAGGGATTGTTGCAACTCAGTATGCTTCCTGCAAAGTGTTCTGAGTTACAACAGGGAGCTGCATTTCTTTCTGCACCCACTGGCTTCTGCAGACCCTCCCCAAATTACTTGTTTCCAAAGTTAACACATTTTAAAGATACAGTTCTCAAAACCACAGAAGGTGGCCACTGTTTGCTTGCAGCCACCTTAGGGTTTGAAAACCACTTCTCTAGAGCCTGAAGAAGAATGCTTGACACCCATTGGCTTTAAAGAGGTCTGTGATGCTTGGGAGCCATCAGTGTAACTTTCAGAGTAACACAGCTTTCACATTAGGGTAGTGAAAGATGCCAGATTGACTGCCCTGCAGAGTGGTGTTTTCTATGCAAAAAAAGGTGCAGTATAAGGAAAATTAGTCATTCTCTTTGGAGAATTAGGGCACTCTAGTAGCTAAGTGTGAATAGGAGCAATCAGCTAAAAACGTTGTGTGGAATGATATGGAATGAAGCCAATTATCCCAGGCACTGGCTCCAATCCCTGAGCAGTTTATTCTCACATCACAATCCCATACAGCATTTACAGTGGGTGCTCCTGGCTGGAGTTTCAGAGGTGATTCTTGGTGTGATGTCTCAGCCTCTTAAATTATATTCTTACATATGTCCATTCTATTCAGTGGTGAAGCCTCACCTGGTGTGCTGGGGTCCAGTTTTGGGCCCCAGACTTCAAGAAGGATGTGGACAGATTAGAAAGAGCCCAGCGCAGAGTGATAAAAATCTCTTATTAGAAGCCTGGGAAGCAAGACTTGTAAGGAAAGGTTGAAAGAGCTAAGGTTGCTTAGTCTGGAGAACAGAAGACTAAAGGGGGATTTAATAACAGCTTTCAACTACCTGAAAAACAATTACAGAGAGGATGGAGACAGACTTTTCTCTGTAGCCTGAGAGGACAGGACCAGTAGCAAAGGCCTCAAGCTGCAGCTGAGGAAATTTAGGTTGGGCATTAGGAGGAACTTTCTGTACTGAGGGTGGTCAAGCCTTGGAACAGGCTACCTAGAGAAGTTGTGGAATCTCCACCCCTGGACATTTTCAAGAGCAGATTGGACAGACACTTGGCTGGCATGTTTAGTCAGGGATGACTGTGCCTTGAGAGGGGGCTGGACTAGATCAGCATTTCTCAACCTGTGGGTCACAACCCAAAAGTAGGTAGCAAGAATATATGAAAGGGCCACAAACAAACTTTAAAAATTGATTCTCCTTTAAAGGAGAAATACGTGAAACCATGGCTTCTCCCTTGCAGACTGTCAGCGTTCCAGCCTGCAAGGGGCTGCTTGGGCCCCCCCTCCACTGCACCACATCCGTCCCACCCCACACACCTCCCCCCTACCCCACACACTGGGGAGGGGCTGGGGCCTGGGTGGGGGGTAGCGCTGGTCAGGAGTGAGGGGCACTGGGTTGGGACTGGCCATCAGTGTTTACAAATGGGTCCTGGTACAAAAAAGGTTGAGAGCCTCTGGACCAGATGACCTTGGGAGGTCCCTTCTAGCCCTACTTCCCTATGATCTTTCCTATGATCCCATATGCATGACACTGATTCATTAAGGCCCTTCCTGTTGCTTGACAATCTGCTTCTTTTTCTCCCAAAAAAGGTTTCAAAACTGTTTGTACCAAAATGTCCACTCTAGAAAGAGCGTATTTCCTTCTCTCAGTTATAAACCAGGAGACTTTAGAAATGCATTGAGTTCCTAATTGGACCCTATGTTCACCCCAGGCAAGAGCTATTCTGAACTAATACTCCTAACTTCTCCTGTCTTTCTGTAGGAAGCTGACTGGAACCTTAGAGGAAGGAGCACGGTGTACAGGAGATGAGAGTTTGGAGGAAGCACTGAGAAGTTAGTCCATTTGTACATAGCTTCAATTCTAACTCTGTTTGCTTATGCCTCTATCTCTTACCCCCAAACATCTTTCACTTCAGCTGATGCAGCTAGAAATATGGGTATCTTAACCAAAAACCCACTGGCTTATTGAAACAAAGG
>NW_005842668.1:332966-337736 GCF_000455745.1 Alligator sinensis | reverse complement strand
TCTTACTCTGCAGTTCATATTATCACCTTGCTAATATCAACAGGCTTAATTACCAATTGCATCTGGCCCAGGAACTGGAGGAAGGATAAAGATGGGTTGACACTAAGTGTAAAGTAAAACAGCCACAGGAGTTCCCTAACCTATTTTCAACTTCCTGATACCCAGTGAGAGTAGCAAGAACAAACAGTGCTATCACCACACCCTTTTTCACTGGCCACCTTATGCTCTTATACCAGGGAGCATATTAAGTGAATGAGTTCCCATTGTTCCCATGATGAAGAGCTGGTAATTCCTCCATATCACATGTATTATTAATGATGTTATGGCCAATTTTTCTATTCAAGTGCTACAGAGGACTGGGTCACAAAGCTGGGCTCAAATTAAGCAGGGATTGTTTGATTAGACCCCTTGTGTTGTATTTCAACTGAGCCTTTTCTGGACTAGCCATGCTGCAATCCTCATTTATGGCTTTTGCTAACCCAACCCTGGTGTACACATGCAGATAAGTCTGCATCCATTTCCTGATCACCAGCCTCTAAATCACTAAATGGATTTTTTTAAGAAGGCTCTCTATTTTTAGAATGCATATTAATTACCCTTAAGCAGGTGCAAAAAAAACCCTCCGTTCATTATTATTTCTTTGAATCCTTAATGGTAGTTGCGAGCAAATAAATCCAGTTAATGCAATAAAAGGATTTATTGTCACCCAAATTTACGCCAGCAGTTTAATCATAACACCTTTTCATCTGACAGACTTTTTCGAGAACAATTTGCCCCACAATTTGTCAGCGAGAAAATGGCCTTGTATAAATGCTGTGAGGAAATAAATGCTAATACGTGGCACAGTCTTTCATTCTTCTAATTGCCCAGGGAATTTAAAGGAGACAGACTTATTTACTCACAGTAGGAAGTGTGCTGTAATAAATTATCACCATTATGGGCCTAAACAAGTCCCTGACAGTGACAGAACAGAGGGTGGGTGGTGATGGAGTCTTGAAAATTTACATGCCAGTAAATGGGTGTGTGAGGACATGTATACCCACGTTAGTAATAGCAGCACTGCGGTATTAATATTCAGTATCCATATGGGACCCTCATAAGACATTCTCTGCATTTTAAAGAGACAACCTCTTAGTGCGAAGGCTTTCCTAAGCAGATAAATGGTAGAGGCTGTAATTTTCGAATACCCCTCCCCACGTACCAAAGGCTCCCTTGGTAGAGTAGAAGCTAACCTTTCCAGACAATGGCACCAGGTTTACCAGGCTAATCTCAGCAGTACCGGCTGGTGGCTGTAACCTCCCTTTCTCATGTCACATGCTCTAATCTACCATTGAATATGTGCTTAGAGCTCCTACTTCATCTTTACGGAGATAGAGCATAAGAAACCCAGATGGTGAAGAACGGTTGCCTCAATTCCGTCTCTACCACCCCTCTGCCAATGAAGCTCCTCACAATCCTCATCACCTTCCCCCAGGAAGGTTCCCATTATTCTTGTCCATCTGCTTCCTCCTTAAAACAGAAACTGCCTCTATTAGTGCTGCTCCCAGTTCCAGCATCTGCCATTCATAGGGCGCTACATGCGATCCCACAGTTCACATCCTATGCAGGTCTGGCCCTGCTTAGTACTGCTCTGAACCCCACACTTATAGGTCTATCAGATACAATTCTTTGAAGGGTTGTAACCTTCCCCAGGTACCAAATATTCAGAAGATATCAGGTTTCCTGTAAATCAGTACAAACCCACCTTGTTTTGAAAAAGTTAAAGTCCAGACCTGATACTGGACTGATATTTAACTCACAGGGTGACAGAAGGCCTCGCCAGGGGCTGAAGGTGTCAAATAGTTAGTTCTTGGTGAAAGTTCAAGAACCTTAATACCCAAATCGAGACCCTGCATGGTAAATCTGCATTGGAAACAAGTCTGAGTCAAGATTAAGACATTGGACACTCTCTGGATTCAAAATTTGCATCTTAAAGAATCCCTTTCTAATAAGAATAGTGATAAGAAACGGCTCTTTATGACTTGGCCCCAGTCGCATGACTCGAGTCAGGCTCATAAGGGTCAGCTTCCCGGTCACACTGTTGCAGTGGTTTCTATCAAGTTCTCAAATACACAACTCGAGCATCTCGTTTAGGAAGTTAGATCTGAAAGTATATTTGCCCCAGTGTGCTCAGTATAATTGTATAGTGTTTTAAAGATGCTTGGAGATATATAAAAAATTGTTATTAAAACCCAGCAGAGAAAAGCTTAAAAACAGCATGAATAAGAAAACCCTAACCCAGTCATTCTCCTGAGAAAACACAGGCACTCTTCTTCCTCTCCTCCACAGGTTCTTAATTTCATGCAAAGCACAGAGTTGCCTGGTACAATCTGCGGACCCCAAGTCTGTCTCCGAAATGAGATTTGCCTATTGCCATAACAACAGACTGGTGTTGCTACAAACAGGACAATGTTTCTGTCTCCTTTTTTATTCCTGTATTTTCTTTCGCTTCTTGTCTTTTCCTTGCATCCCTCTCTTAAAAAAAAAAAGTCCCTCATTTCTCTGAAACAAATTGCCCACAGCTTGCTTTCCCATACATCACAGAGTGTGGACCGGGCCTTATCAACATGGCTCTGCTTTTCCCATCTATTACCCGGTTTGTTTGCACTTTTATCCCATCGTCCTTGCACAGGGTAGAAAACATCCATCATCTGCACATCTGCCACCTGTCATGGAGCTGTCAACGCTGTGACAGCCAACATGACAAAACTGTTGTAACACTGCACGGGCTCTGGGGCTCCAAGTTAGAGATTAAACGGCATGGAAAAAATGTAGAGATAGATTTAGCAATGGACAGGGGAAAAAAGCCACACTTGGGGGAAGGGGAGAGAGATAAGGCAAAAAAGCGCAAACAATTAATACGAAGTGTTTGCCTGGCCTTGTTTTGAAAGGAAATGGTGTTGGGATACCTGATCCAACACAGGTTGTGTTGTGGGTCATCATTTGGTCTGTTGATTGTCCCATATAGCTCTGAGATACATTCTCCCATTCTTACTTGCCTGGAAGAGCTTTACTCCTAGCATTGTTTACTCTCCAGGACTCCCTGATCACTAAGGCTAGGTACAGAAATTACGCATAAACCAGCCTAAGTGATTGGAAACTGGTCTGAACCCTTGCCGATCCCATTGACTGGGAGGGGGGCCCCCCCGCAGCTGATCGCAAGGCAGCTGATCCCACTCCCCAACTGGCGCTTGCAGAGAGGGCAACAGCACTCCCGCCTGCTCCACCTGTCGGACACCTAAGCAGCGAGTGCTGCTGGTCAGCCACTGCATATGTAGACAAGTCTTTGGGGCTTATTTGCTACTCTGTGTGGCTACCAATACCATCTAGAACTGTGAAGCAGTTCTATTGGTATAAAGGTGTCTTACACCGGTAATAGCTTTTTCCCCATCTCTTGCATAAATAAGTTATAATAGTGCAAGTGACTTTGTCAATACAGCTACATCCTCACTAGGAGGTTGCATTGCTTAAACCTAAACAATAAGTGTTTGGAAAAACCTGAACAACTTCCAAGCTATCAGAAAATGTGGAGGCACAAGACACATGTTAATCATCCCAAATAACTCAGCTAGTCCTTTGCTTTATCTTGTTCAACATCCATCTTCTATTCATTGTCCATTTATATTTATTAGTTTGTACAGCACCATACACATTTTGGTCAGGACAACAATAAGAAAAACTCATAAATCCTGGTGGCACCAGATGCAAAATGACCACTTTGAAAGACCCCGCTCACCCATAGCTGCAGTCAAGAACAAAAATGCTACTCTTTACTCCACAGCAGTGTATTGCACAGTTAGGTCATCTAACTGAAGTACCCCAAACATTAGGTTCTCTGTGTGCGTGCATGCGTATTTGCAAGCTTCATAAAAAAAAACTTTACATTTCTAAATACTATGCTGCATTAGAGGATTCTCCCTCACACTAAGGAGTGCTTATTCATTGTTTCATTGCTCATATGTCAGTGGGACTCCATACAAGTGGTAGTTACCCTTCAATATACAGTTAAAGAAGCAAACTTTAACCTGCCCACATTTTATAGCCAACAAGTGAGACAACTGCTATTTCTATTGCTCAAATCCACCTGGAATAACCTAGATGTAAAACAAAACTAGTCTGAAAAAGGAAAGAGGACATAGAAGTATGTGTACAAAATAGCTCATTGCTACAAAGATGTCCAGAAGTTGGACATGAGACTAGTAAAGTTTGAACATAGTGGCTTAATTTTTTTCTGAAATGTAGTAATCCATAGAACACTCTTGTATGGAAGTGTTACTGTTGCCTTTGAAACAGGATTTTTTTTAAATAAATAGTTTCCTCACCTCAACTAGAGTTTCAGGTCAAGCAAAATTATTGGGAATTTGGATAATAGTTTTGGCTAAACTTTTAAAAAATGAAGAAAAATTGGAAATGTCGCAATGATTAGTTTTAACAGTTCAAAAATAAAACATTAGGATTTTGGGGACTACACTTACGTTCCATTTCAACACCAGAGGAGATGGAGACAGGGTTTTCCCCTCTTATGCCCTATGGCCCCTGGGTCTCTCTCCAGGTTTGTGGGAGTCTTGAGTTCAAATCCTTCCCTTCCAGATTCACAGCAAAGGACTTAGCCAGAAAGCAAAGGTAAGATTGACACTCTAGACTGGTAGTTAAGGAACTTTCCTGTGTAAAAGACATTCATATTCCTGTCTTTTCTCTAATAAATGTTTAGTTATCAATAAAAAGTGGAAC
>NW_005842668.1:298186-332935 GCF_000455745.1 Alligator sinensis | reverse complement strand
CAGCAGGACAGATTCAGAGAGACTTCCCTTGGATTACCTGATAGCCCACTGTTTAAGGCATCATCCTGGGAGATAAGCAGGTTAACTTCCTCTGTGAAACATGTAAAGAGGGATTTAATTCCAGGTCCTTTGTATCCCATAATAGCATTGGGCTATTATATGGAGGGGTAACACTGGTATTCCCCCTATTTTGCTTATGCACCTAAGGCCCCATGCATGCACTGTGATACTTCATCTCCAAATTGCTTTGATTGTCAAATTAAATGTTTTGTCAAAAAAGGCTGATCCTGTATTGACAAATAATGATGCAGAGAATTAAACAGGGGAAGGTGGAGGTGCTATTCACCATTTAAAGAAAAGAAAGAAAGGCCAAAAAGTGACTGACCCAAGACTACTGAAATAAATCATTATCAGAAATGGGATTATAACTCCAAAGAGGTGCTGTTTCCTAGATTTATGACTAGAGGCATATTTTCTCATCTTTCCCTATCTACTGTGCTTTTATCTCAGAATTCTAATATTATAAAAGCCTTGGTCAGTCTGTCCGTAATGCTTAATTTGCACTCTGATAATTGGCCTCAGCAGCCAATCAGCAACCAATTAGAGTGATCTGTACAGCCAAAGACACATGGCAGAGTGCCGCCATGACAGCAGGGACTGAGGGGCCGGAGCAGGGGGGCCTTGACCTTGGTCCCCCCACCCCTTTGCTCCTTGGAGGCAGTGGGGGTGCAGGGTGTGAGCTGTGTAGGGCTATCCTCACCCTGCCCCACATGGCAGAGCTCCACCATAACAGAGGGGACTGGGGCCGGAGTGGAGGAGCAAGGCCAGTGGCACTGGCCTCATCCCTCTGCTGCCGCCTTGGCCTGACATTGGAGCTGGGGGCTGGAGTGCCCCCCCACAACAACAGCTGGTGGGGAGAGGAAGGCGCTGGAAAAGAGGAGAGGAAGGGAGGGAGGAGAGCAAAAAGGGGAGGAGGGGTGACCAGTGGCTGCACCCTGCCGGTACTGCCACCATGGCCATGACCTCCACCGCAACCCCCTCCGCCATAATGGGCCCTGGCCCTGGCCTGAAGTGGTGCAACTAATTGAAGTGGTGCAGGGGAGGCAGGAACCAGCCCCGGCCCAGGCCCCAGCCAAAAGTGGCAGGGGGGAGGTGGGGAATGGCCCCAGCCCCAGCCCAAAGTGATGGAGGGGAGGGACCCCAGCCCTGGCCTGGCCTTGGCCTGGGGAGAGGAAGGGAACAGCACCGGTCTCAGCAGCCATGACTCCAGCCCCAGGCAGGGGGGAAGGGGCCAGACGCAAACCTCTGTCCTCACCCTCACCGCCCCCCCCGCCATTCTTGATGGGCAATTTGCTAATTACTTTATAATTTCCAGACAACATTCTTCCCCTCCCTCTCCCACCAAAAAATTGTAAATAGGAATTACAAAAATTAGCCATTATCAAAATATTTCTATGGCTCAGCTGTAATTTAGATTTTGGGTAGAACTTCTAGTGCAAGAGGTACTTGGAAAGGACGTAGGAGGTACGCACGGGTGGGCGAGGACAGAGCGCTGCCTCCTGCCACCTCCCAGGAGCAGGGCCAAGGTGGGGCGAGGGCAGTGGTGCCCCTCTACAAGCTGCACAGACACCATCCAGCCAGTCAGACACAGGGAGGGGGAAGCTTGCACATGGTGGCAATGGTGCCACCATCCACCACCCTCTACTGCTGCCACCATGCCCCTCCCCGCCCCCCCCACCCATCGACCCCCCCCCGCAGCCTCTACTCTGCATCCGGCCGCGTGCCACCCCCTCCCCCCCACCCCCCCATTCTAGTGCATTCTTAATTCATCTCAAAAGATTATTTTCCTCTAAGCCTTTTTTTAAATCCTATCTGAAATAATAAAATTCAGACACCTAAATAAAGACTAGGATACACGAACAGAACCTATTAGCAAAATGGCCTCATTAAAACTATAATTGTTTGACTCTGCCCATAGGTTCATAGATTCATAGATTGTAGAGTCAGAAGGGACCACAATGGATCATCGTGTCTGACCCCCTGCCCCTAGCAGGAAAGAGGACCAAGGTCAGATGACCCCAGCCAGGTGACTATCTAGCCTCCTCTTGAAGACCTCCAAGCTCCATAGCACCACCTCTCTTGGAAGCCCATTCCAGATCCTGGCCACCCTTACTGTGAAAAATTTCTTCCTAATATCTAACCTAAATCCACTCTCAACTAGTTTACACCAATCAGCTGCCCAATAGAAAAGTATAAGGAGAAAAAAGTTCTTATAAAAGAAAAACATTGCAGTGGGGAGAATTGAAGTTGTGAAAGGAGAACTGATGAGTTCCCCATTCCACATCAAGATGAACCTTTCAAAAATAAAGGCTAGATGGCTAGAGAGAGAAATGCCGATTCTTCCTCTTTCCATACCTCAGGATAGCTAAGAACCTGGTGGTCAGGGTATGTGTCTGGGGCATGGGATAACCAGGTCAAATTGCATGATTGAAGCTGACATTACAGAGACTTAAATCTTAAATCTCAGGTGAGTGTCCTGATCCTCAAGGCTACTGACTAATCTGGTCAATTGGTCTTATTTGTTCTCATTTTTAGTGGACTTTCCATTCCAGAGCTGTTAAACCTTTCCTGATAAAAGTTTCTTCCAAATTGGACTGTTCCAATGAAAAGTTCTGATTTCAACAAAACTATTTTTTATTGGAAATCTCCCAATCAGACCTGATGCTATAGGAAAATTCCTTTTGAGACCACAAGGAGAGCCACATTAAATTTTAAACCTGTAAGTAAATCTATATTGTACGTATACATAGAATATTTCCTCCAGGGCAATCTCTATCTGGCTTTTTTGCAGTGTTGTGCGCTCTGTATATATTCTACTTTAACAAATAGTGAAATGGCAACCTGGTTCCACTTGTATTATTATATCTAGTAATCTTAGCTATTGTAATATCCCTGAAAAGATAAATGGCTGGTCATCTTACCCTGTTCTGTCCTTGGTCAATGCTTTTACTATTCTGTTTCAATCTTTTTCTCGTCTTGAGAGCCACATTCCTTTTTTCCTTGGAAAAACAAGGATCTAACAAAACAGCATGGCAAGCTAGGCTTCTCCTAGTGAAGGATGAATGGAAGATTTCTATGATGAATTCTGTAAGCCCTGTTCCTCCATTTCTAGAACTTTGCGTTCAAATTCAAACTAATAGCAAGCAATGAAAGTCTCTTAGTTGCAGTCTGACTAGTTTCTTCCACGAAATTTTGAGAGATTAGCTGCCTCTGCTCAAAGAAGATCCTGCCAGCAAAACAGCCAATTAGCAATGAAAAGCATTAACAAAAGTTAAGGATGAAAAACTGAATTTTGCCTAAAACATTGTTTGTTGTGGCTAAGTATCATCAGTTCCTCATTAGCATGAGGAACAAATTCATCCCACTGTTATATGCATAAAAGTAGGGATTCAGAATCCTAATCTTCTAGGCTTCGTTTTCTCTGAATTGGGACTACAACTATCCGCAATTTGACCCAAGTCCTGCCTGACACACTGGCTCTATAGGAAATAAGAATTGTTATGGTTAAGAAAGCATGGAAAAGCTTGTGTGTTCCTTTCTCCAACTACTTTAGTGCTTCTGCTAAATAAAAATCCATTTTTATTCTTAAGGGAGCTGAGCAGAGAGATGTTGTTTTACGTCCCAGTTTTTGCCGGTGATGATGTATGTCCCTTTTACAAACTTATCTCTGGATTTTTGCTCAGTTTATAAGCTAGGAGCAATCTTTCTTTCCTAAAGGCTCCTTCTCTCACAGTCTAGAGGAACCTTGAGATTTCCTGCTGGTGATTTAAAGGGCTATAACACTCGCAGGCTAGATTTGTTTTAGTGTCCATAAAACTCAAAAATTTCATAAAACAATTGGCGAAAATAAAATTACCAAAAAATGATGTACTGCCAGCAGACTGTATAATAGTTACGGGGGAAATGGAGAATATGATTCACTGGGGTATAAAAATGACAATGTATTTATTGCAGCGCAGTGACAAGAAACTAATTTGTCCCTTTTACTTTTCAGACAGGGCTAGAATTCCGATTTTTCTCTTTTTTGCTTCAGTAGTGACAGGGTAGCAATATACAGGCTGCATCCCTTCTGGATGAGGGGCAGCTCTGTCTGTTGCTAGTTTCTTACCTTGGTAAGTAGGGTAATTGCAGTATTTGCCACTTCTCAAGTGTTCTCATTTCCAAAGCAGGGTATGAATATTAACTAATTGGCTAACAAGCTTTTATAAACCAAGAACCCCCCCCCCCCCCCCTTCACAGCATTCATTTAAAATGTATTAAATATTTCACATATTAAAAAAGAAAGCTTGGTTAATTCTCCCAAATGCATTATTTTTGCACGATGATTTGAGCCCTGGACTTTCAGTTCTTAGAAAGAGACAGGAGTAAAACTGTCCAAATGAGAGTCCACACAAGCCTTGATTCTCCAGAGGGCTTGGAGGAAACACAACATTTAGCATAGCAGAAGTGTTGGTAGGTCAGGGTTCTGGCCATATCAGAAGTGGTCTTTTTTGTACTTTAAGCAAGAACTGCCGGAAGCAAATCCTTCCTTTCACCACCACCTGGCCTTGAACAAGCTGACCCTGGTAGCACCCTAGGTTTGAGAAAACCAGAAGCGCAAGGAAGACACCTCAAACTGGACAAAGTTCCTTTGACAAATCAGTTTATTCACTGGTAAATGCAGTGAAGAAAATTATGAAACTCTTTGTATTAGCACATTTCAGGCTAA
Organism: Alligator sinensis; assembly: GCF_000455745.1. Classification (NCBI taxonomy): domain Eukaryota; kingdom Metazoa; phylum Chordata; order Crocodylia; family Alligatoridae; genus Alligator; species Alligator sinensis. The sequence goes on along the minus strand of NW_005842668.1, from coordinate 328,167 downwards.
CTCTAGAAATACTGAAGGTTTCACTTTGATATTTCCAAAATAAAAACTTACAGCTTTTCAGGATAGGTGCACAAAAAGACTTCTGCCCCATTTGCTCAATAATGGAAGGAGTGGTCTCCTCATACCTGAAAGCCTGCTGGTTAGGCTACTTCCCCAGGATTCAGGAGATTTAGGTTCACATGCCTCTCAGCTTGATTCAGAGCAGGGACAGGAACAGTTATGGGAGCTCCCTAACTAGTGAGTTACAGTGTACATTGCTCCATCTCTCCTATTGAAGCTGTTGCTCCTAATATAAATAATTAAATAGTTAAAGTTGATCAGAGCCGAGAAACCAAGTGAACACTCTCATTGGAGAGAGATATGGCCCAGTCAATATAATTGGTACCCAGATATCTAGGTTTTAGTCTTGTTTTGAACAAATATACAAATCTGATGGTTCCACTCTACATTCTCATGAGAATGAATTATGTCCACAGCTTAAAATGCTGGTGCCATTTCTGGGCCCTGCTCTGGACAGGCTCAAGACTGGAAGAATATGGTTCCAGAACTGAGGTGCATAAACTGATTTTTAAGAGGTAACAACCTAAACAAATTGTCCAGTTCATTATCTTCAAATGCATCATGGATGCTCTTACATTTTCTTTATTTTGGGGACGGAATAAAGGGTGGCTTTCTTTTTTTCTTTTTTTTTTAAGCTCACACTACTTTCTAAAACCAGAAAGTTTTTACAGAGTATAGTAGCCAGAACTGGACTTCAGCAGAATTTCAGTTTGCTGTTACAGTTTGCAACATTCAGTTTGCTTTTTACAAAGGCCTTTACTCTCCTCCACCCTAAAATGTAGGGAGAAATACATAAGCCTTTGATTTTAGACATTCCCTTTGGGTGCAACCAAAGTCTCAGAATTCCTAAACCACAAAATATCCAGCAGACCAGTTATAGTGACCTTTCCAAATGCTTCTGTCCCACTGCCTGTGCACCCATAAAGATACAGAACTGTGGATAACTGTGTTACAATGACAGTTTGAAAAGCCCTGCATGATAATTTAGGTACAGGCACTATCTTTCAAAATTCCTATAAAAATTTTAGTGCCCACTGTGTGCATATATACAGAATTCAATGCTTTTTAAAATTGTCCTGTTTGCTTCATTGCCAGGGAGAGCAAAGCAAAGCATTCCTTCTGAAAACATCACCTAAAACTCTCTTAATGTTATCTCTTTTCAACTAAGCAGGACTGGATACAGTCAGTTATCTAAAGATTTGGCATTGGCAAAACTGTGCTACTGTGTACTGGAGTACCTCCACTGATGTCAAGGGAATTGTAGCACTGGAAGACAGAATAGCCACCATTTGGTCCTTAGAAAGCGCACTCTGAGCTGCAAGGTCTTTGTTTCCTAACTTTTAATCACTTGCAAACCTTAGTAGTACACAAACAAAATGTCAATACTATTACTTGGTTTTGTTTCTTAAACTTGAAGGCCTATGTATCCCCCACAATGTTCCTGCCCCTTGACTTAGAGGTATCTTTGAGGATAGATCAGCTCAAGCTTTTTTTCAGTTCTAGCCATCACCATTAAAATTTCTTGCCTTGAGTGTTGAGTTTTAATTTTATTTTCCACCACAGTTCTCCTAGGATCTCAATATGACCATCCAAGTTACCTCAAGTACCAACCTGGTCAGATGGTAATTTCTGTGCACTACTAACTTGGGTCAAATGTTAACTAAAAAACTATGGATAAAATGTAAACTCTATTGTTAACCTGTACGGGTTATAAAGCCTACATATTACCTGCTATACTGTTCACTTAAAGTTGGTTTAAAATCTGGGGAGGAAAATGCATGATTTCATCAGTTCATTAGCTATCATCCGGGACAGGCAAAAATTGAGAAACTGTATATTACCCACAGGAAATTTAGCCAAGTGAAGCTAATGTCCTCTCAGCTCCTGTGTAAACACTGTAAAGGAGACACTAAAAACATCTATTCCCTTAAATTAATAAAGCACCTTTCCAGCACTTTTAGATTTCTAGTACTGTTAAAATCTCTAACCCTGCTCATAAGAGAAATTCATAAACTGTCTTGCTAATACCTGTAGGAGATAGGAAGGTTTTGAATAACATATTTTGTTATTTTACACAAAGGCGTCAGGTTTTTTTTGCAGGTGCCAAATAAAACTGCACTATAGAGAAGCTGCTGTTCCAAACCTCAAACTGGTCTGTGAATGCAAGTTTTTGTCTGAGACAAATGTGTAAATTTGAAGCTTTTGAGGGGTAACTTTACTAGTTTTGGTAACTAAACATAAATCACTGTCTTTGCAAGTGAAGAAAAATAAAGGCGCTCTTTTCAAAGTTATGCTAGATTCTGAACTCCTTTTTGGTTTTAGAATTCCAGCCAACCGAGGAAACCTAGTTACTCCACGGTACAAATCACAGACACAGAATAGAAAGGAGATTTGACCATATTCCACAAATGATGTAAAGCCTTGAGCAACTTTATGGGCCCAGAATTGGTTCCAAATGGAATGCTATGGATTACAGCAGTGCCCGGCGAGGCTGTAACTGAAACGAGGGCTATATCCCATTAGAAAACCACAGCGAGGCAGTTCCTACCCCACGATCTTTATATTCCAGAAGGGAGACTTGCTTTCCAAGTGCATGAGGGCAGTTTAAGTGCCCAACCACATTTCTGACTGGAAAATAAATTAAACAAAGTGCAAGAGTAGAAAGCTAGAGGAGCATCACCCCTCAAAGCAGAGGCCCATTAGATCCAGATCGGTGACAGTAGCACTATTATCAAAAAGCTGTACAACTCCTAGTGTGGACACAATTTTCTTGTAGAAGAACAGGTATAATGGTAACGATCCTTCATCTGGAAAAAATCAGGACAAGTCTCATCTGTAGATGACCACGCTCTCTAGACATAATCTGCACCAGTTTGTGATTGGGTCACAACCCAAGCCACATCCTTTGTAGTCAAATGTGTTCCATACTGCATCAAAGGGGTACAGCAGGACAAACAAATATTTCTGTGTCACAGACAACTCTTGTCATCCAGAAGGGAGAGATTAAAGGGACAAAGCTTATAATAGGATTGTGCTGGTACCTTCATAGAATAAAAAGACAACCTTTTCCTCCCCCCAACCCAACACTTTTCTGGCAGAATCCTCTCTTCTCTCTGCTGCCGCCTCTTGTGGTCAACAAAAGACAATTATAATCTTAACAATGCTTAATACATAAGAAGGACAGACTAGTTAAAATGTCCCCCAAGCAGGGGTGTAGGTTGTAGCCTTGCCAACCTCATCACCAGAAGCAAACTTCCTCAAGCCCAGAACACACCAAAAGGATCCAGACCGTGCCATGACAAGAAATGCAAAACCTGCCAACACATCTCCACCACCCCCACTATTACTACACCCCACAGCAGAGCCATCAGCATCCCAGGATCTTACAGCTGCACCTCCAGGAATGTAGTATACCTCATCCAATGCACCAAATGCCCTGATGGAAGGTATGTAGGAGAGACCAGACAACAACTGCGCACCAGAATGAACGCACACCGGAAATCCATCAAAGACAGAAATACCCAATTACCGGTGGGGGCACATTTCTCACAGGAGGGCCACTCTCTCTCCAATCTCTCAGTCCTGATCCTCAAGGGAAACTTACACAACACTTCCCAGAGACGAGCCTATGAGCTCCATTTCATCAACCTCCTGGATACTAAAAATCATGGACTACACATAGACATTGGATTTTTGATACATTATAATCTGCCTGGCAACTGACTCCCCAGCCCAGCCCCTGGCTTCTTTACTTTTCATTCCATCCAGGAAGAGCACAGCTTTTCAGAATAAGGTGGCTCCAAGAGCCACTCTAATTAAAACGCTCAGAGCATCTCGTGTATCAGCGTCCCCACACTTCAAAATGGTGGCGGGTGTACTTTATGTAAAGCTCCATCAAACAAGCTTTAGTTAAAGTGCTCCCACAGCCATTTTGAAGTGTGGGGACACTGATACATGAGACACAGAGGCTGGCTGGAGCATGCGAATTAGCACACTTAACTCGATTAATCAAGTCTGCTCCTATGCACTGTAGGAGAGCAGCCTCCCGACTCATGTACAGGCAACCCAAGTCTACACCAAGTTTATAACTAGTATAAATAAGGCTGGGATTACAGGTATGATTTTGGATCCGAACAGTTCAATAAGAGTATACCTCTTAGCATAGATGCGTGTATCCTGGTACAGGAACATATAAAGCATCTTCATACCAATATAACTGTACTACCATCTTCACTTTATAATATGGTTTCACAGACTTAGGTGAAGTGCTATCTTGAAAGTCTGTCCTTCTCTCACATTTCCTCTTACCCAACTTGCCTACAGATACATTTTTCCCAAAGTGTTCACACCAGCTAAAAAACAGGAGGTTCTAATGGGCATGATAAGTGTGCATGGAGGGTTCCAAGGATAAAGTTTCTCTAGTTTGCTCTTTCACTTGGCTGCCCTTTGATTTTTCCCCAAAGATCTTTCCCTTTTCAAAGGTTATTATATTTGCATCATTAATGCCTCTGTCTGAATTCCTGAACATGATTACAAGGGCCCTTAGATCATGGATTTATTATCCAAATGCCATGAGTCTTGTTATCATGCGTGAACTTTGGGAAGATGGTGAACTGATCTGTGATTGATCTGATTTATTTACTCAGCTGGCATCTTTTAACTGCTGAAAAATGTTACTTCACTTACATCTTGAAGGCCAAAAAATGAATGCCTGCTTAAAAGCAAAGCAGGTAAGTGTTGCTGAAGGTAGATGTAGTGATCTTTGCTCAGTGCAGGTAACATGTTGTCCTCTGATCAGGATTATGAGCTGCAGCCTCAGTGTTTAGATCCACACTTTTTCAGACTGATGGCTTGTCCAGGAATTCAGCTTGACCCAATGTAATGAGGGGGAAGCTATAAAGTTTGCATATTGAAATGAAACCCCTCAAAATCTAGACAGTGCTGCTTGTAGGATGTAAATAAGCTCTTTCATAGCCTTCCTTCACCCAGGTAGGAATAGTACATGTTTAGTTTGTATTTGGTTATAACTGGAGATGAGCCAATGATTAATAAAGACTAACTCAGCTTGATTAGTTTAGCTTTTTCTCACGTGCGAACTGCAAGCATCTCATTATTCTACTGACTGTGATTCTAAAATTTGAACAGTTTTGTGGTTGGGTTGGACAAGTGATATGGGGTTTATCTAGTTAAGCCCTCCAATTTCTATCACATGAATAATTTGTGCATGCAAACTATTAATGTGGTATATGCAATACTCCTGCACATGACTTGGAACTTTGCTTTCTAAGATGAATGTTTCAAATTATACATGTTTAAAGTGTTTTGTTGACATGGGATCCCAACGAATTGGTCATTTGGTTGATGTGGGACCCCAATAAATATTCATGACAGCTATTGTGTTATACACTCACCTCTTGTTTTCACAGACGTTTTTTCCAAACACACAGGAACAATGTCAAAAGCACCTATCTGTCACAACTGATTAAAACATTAACGTCCCATCTACACAGCCACAACCAACACCTTGAAGCTATTAAGCTAGCATCTCAAGAAGATAATGTGTTGATATTTATACTTCAACAATAGCTTCCAGGTTAAACTTGTTTAACTGAAAATTCAAAACAGCTTCTCTTATTGTCCGGGCTGTAATCACAATGGTTTATAGAAATCAATCTTCCTTTTATTTAGTCTGTCCGTTTTTAGAGCAGGAAGAATAATTCACACAAGCCACTTATCAGGCAGATTTAGTACTTTTTTGGTTTGTGAATTTTCTACAACCTAACTAGAGAAAAGCAAAAAAAATGAAGGAATACACAGCACCGATGAGTGCTCTGTTTACATCACATGTGGTCCTGCCTCTGGATTGCTTGTGAATGGTTGTGTGCAAGAATTCCAGCATTTCCTATTTGTGGTTTGATATATGAGGTGTGATAAGCCACCAATCACTGCATCAGGCATTATATTTTGTTTCCTGACTAGAAGAGTTAACTAATTAAGGAGTCAGAATCATAGAGAAGTAGGGCTGGAATGGACCTTCAGAGGTTACCTAATCCAAACCCCAACCAGAGGCAGGGTTATCCCTATCCAAACTAGGCCATACAAATCGTTTGTCCAATGTATTAGTAAAGCTACAGAGTCAGCCCTGACTTAAACATAAGGTGTAACAGTCTAACCTACCAGAGGTAAAGCAGGAGGATAATGCTAGCCAAAGTCAGACAGAAGGAAGGGCAAAATGGCACCATTTAGACTGATTTGGAGGCATATGCTTTCCTAAGCAGCAGCTTGCTTTGTCAGCTGCTGTGAATGGACCTACAGGGCCACTCTACCCAGCCTTCTGCTCAACTTCAGATTAACATGGCTAACTACCTCTCTCTGCTCATGTATAATTAAGAAGTATTAAGATTGCCAGGTCAGTATTTATGGACAGACACTAGTCCAAATACATATTTTTTTCCTTTCAGCCCTGTTATTCCTTGTCATTCATTGGGAACTGTCCCTATTTTTATAGCCAGAACTAAATTCCCAACAGTAGAACCCTAATGGCCAGCTCTGGGTTCTCCAGATGGAAATAAATTCACCATCAGATTGCTGCTGCCTTGGCCCATGATGCTTCTACCATCACCTGTCTTGAATTCAGATCTAATGCAGAAACCACACTCTCCCCCCACATTCTCTGCACTCACAAAGGTTAGAAATTCTTTCAATGAAAGCAGAGATTCCCATGCAGTCATATCCAGAAGCTGAGACAATAAACTCACCACCAAATAGTTCAAGACCCAATAAAATCATGAGAGTACGTAATAGATGAACCTATTACTATAATCTCTCAGATAAAAATAAATTTATAAGCTTTAAATTCAGACCTAAAGCTCTCCAGATAAAAATACATTGTAGGACACCATTCACCAACTTGCTGGTGGCAAGGAATCTATTTGCTGTTGGGCAAAGGTGCAAATGGCGTGTAGAACACCAGCCAGCTCTCAGGAGAGATGAATTTCACTATAGGATCAAGTTCCAGTGGCCCAGATTGCCTCTATACTTCCAGGAGCCAAGGCAGACTACTGGACTGGTTCTAATATCCACCTTCCCCTAGTTTGGGCACATCCATTTCTTTCCCTTCCAGCTGCTGATGTCCTAAATCTCTCTCTCAAAAGAAGAACATGGGTGTGAGAGAAGGGTTTAAAAGCTTCAGTTAAATACAGTGGGAGTCCATGCACTCAGGTTTTATTGTCAATTTTACATTCACATAAAATTTTACAGCTGCAGGTGACCCTGTGCCTCTGTGCCTCAGCACTGTTCACACACCAGGCATGTTCGCATTGACCTACCAAGTGCCCTAGCCGCCTCACTCATCTCCCTGCCTCTCTCAGTAATTGATTATTTATCTAATGCAAGGCTGAAATTAAATCCTCATGTCAGTTTACTGTAAAAAGAGAGAAAGGGGTGGAGGGGACTGGAACACATCTAATAAAGTATGGATTTCCCCATTTGCCGTATGGGTTTATGGGCCTAATCTCTGAACCCTGAAATGATGGATAACAGCCCCTGATGCATTGCTTATCAATTCCAATAAGGCAAGCAGAGATGGGCTCTGGGTATCGGTGCTGACTGCCAACCTGAGGAACCAGCGACTCAGCTCAGCTCAGTTCCACTACATCAAGGAACTTCAGAGTTACTCCTGCTATCTCCATGCAGCAGTCAATTGTACAGAATACGTATGCCTCTTTTGTGCTCAGCTGTTACAGGGCAACTGAGTATCCTTCCACTGTATAACTCCAAAGACTTTTTTTTTAACAGCATTCTTCTTTTATCTCATTTTTCTGTCTTTAAAGGGCTTGCCACTCTTATCTTATAAAAAACAAGCAATAAAATGAGCAAGTGAAGAAAAACCAAACAGGAAAAAAACTTATAGGTAAGTATAGAATGAAGACAATGCCTCTATTTCTTAGAATATCAAGAGTTAGCCCATTAAGTTTGGTAACTTGTCTTTGGCCTCTCAGAGGAATACAATCTCCTTCTCTATGCAAAGCCAAATGATCAATATTATGAATGGGATTCCTTCTTAACCCCTCAAAGGATCACTTAACACATGCAAGTATCTGATGTAATAGTTCCTCTCCTTGCATGTATGATTAGCAATGGTACTACTAGTCAAAAATTATCCAGGCTTATTATATGGTAAATCCTGTTACAGTTGGAAGGTACAGCGAATTAAAAATGCTTAATCAAACATGCTTAGATTGCAAAACGCATTTAAGTTCGCCATAATATAAATCACGTTCCATTCCTTAGTTCAAGAGGACAAATAAAGGCTGCAGGTGAACAATTCTAGTTAAAACATCATTAAACTATAACGTGAAGATGGGAAAAGACTCAACCATGCTTGTTGATTTACACTAATCACAGATTCCAACATGGACAATGTAGAGAAGTAACTTGTATACTGGTTGCCTTTGACAGTTTTTTCAGGGAGCTATAGTGACCTGTCTAAAGATTTGGACAAACCAATTATGGGAAGAAGAGAAGTGCATGGATTGCACCACTGCTGTGATTGAGGCTGCATACATCACCAATTGCAGCAGAGACTGAATCAGCTCTTTAAAACTCACCAAATCTAGTAAAATCTTAATTGTAATTTCTAGTCTTAATAGCATTAGTCACTGTTTGATGAAGGTAATGCAAAGGACAATTAGAGAATCTCAAAATACTTTGCAAATGTTAACAAAATAAGCCTTAGCATCCCATTTTATAGGTGGTGAATACAAGGCATAGGAGACTGTTGCAGTCAGTTGAAGCACAGGAAAGAGAATACAGTAACCATGCCTTCCAGCCCTACACTGTAAGTCTGGTCTGGAAGCTCAGCAACCAGCATGGAAATCAACAGCAAACTATCCATTCTGGGTTACCCCATGTACACACTCCAAGCTCTAAAAATAAATCTGCAAAATAAAAGCTCCCGTCTGGTGTACCAAAACACAACGGGTATCAAATTGCATTAGAATGTTTATATTGAGGAAAATTGCATCCTGCAAACTTAAATGATCTCTCTCCTCCCTCTCCCCTCCCACCTGCCACGGCCCATTTCCTATTATATTTTTCTAACAAACCAATAGATGCTTGAAATCACTGAAAGCCATAAAGAATTGGAATCAAATTAAGTCTACATTCTAACTGCATTAGGTGCTGTCAAGCATAGTTTACTCACTTTTCACAGTTCTATCTAGAGGCTAAACAATTTTGTACCCTTTCTCTACTAATCAAAACTGATTACTCTGATAATGGACCCCTGACGCTGAACACTTTATGAAGGTAAATTATGCCATATCGAACAGGAAGGCGAATGGAGAAAATCACCCAGAGATAAATAGGTCTAAAGATGCATATATTGATCTCGCCCTCATTCTTTCTCTCTCTTTCAATGTCTGCAATAGCCAAAGGTTCAATCAATACTTTCAGTGCTGTAATGCCATCTTTTATAATACCATCATAATTGGCCGTTACCATGGTTTGCCCTCTGATTGGCTTGTGCCGAGAGCATTTTTTATCAGAGGTCTTTTGTCTTTCCCCTTGTTGAGTCACCTAAAACAAGGAATAGGCAAAGTATGGCCCTTGGACTTCCAAAATGCTGGCCCTCTTTGTGTAACAGTACATGGGAGAGAAGAAGGTGATCAGCTGTAAGTTGCAATTACTGGCAAATTCAGCCAACAAGGAAGTTCTAATTCATTTACCAAGAAACATACAAGTACAAGCAGATATTATGGTTGAGTGCATTGATTTTTGATTGCAACAGACAATATCACCTTACAGTTTTGAAGCTTAAAACTATTTCTGTTCCCTCATAAAGTGAGGGCCTCATTTTACACGAACTCAGTGGAACTGGCCCTGCAGCCAAAGAAACCTCTTGTAGCTGTCCTTTGACGGTAAATATTTAGGCAAAGATGGGCCTCAAGGCTGTGAATATTATCTTGCAAGCCATGCTGCAACATGAACGGTGTAGGAAACGCGATGCATACATTCAGTACTCATGGGTCTCATGTTTGTAGCGTCCCTGAGGATGCTGTGTCCGACTTGGTTAAAAACATAATACTTTCCCTTGACCTAATTGCAGCAGTGGCTCGATTTGGTTTTTACTAGCAGTGGTTGCCAAGTACCATATGATGTCTCTGTATGAGATACCATAAAGGCAAATATAGAAAGTAAGCATTACGCTTTAGGGCACATGCATGTTGGGCCAGATAAGGCACTCACCTTCTCTCTGCTGTCAAACACTGGAGATTTCACTGAACTCTTAAAAACATAAATATTTGTATGTGCATATATTTGGGGGCAGCAAGGTGGAGGGGAAAGAAAGATATAAAAAGGGGGCTATACTGCTTTTCTTGACTCCTAGAAAAGCCTTCTGATATGGAAGGGAATTCAGGTGTGGGAACCCTTACTTCACTAAAGACTGTAGACAGTTCTTTGCATCCAGGTCAGATACCTGCAAATACAAATGCATGGGGATGGTGAAATTAACTGATAAGTGAATAATCTAAAGTAAATTTTAGATTATCAAATACTGATGTATGTCCTCAAACAAGAGTGACTTTGGATTCCAAAGGTAGAAGAAAAAACAGCTCTGATATACCATAGTCCAAACTTTATGCAACGATAATTTTTGCTGCTTTTTGTATGGCGTCAATGCAGCGTTGGGGAACCTGGTGTTCCCTTTTTGGCAGGGAAAGAATCTTCCTCTATATCATCAACTGATAAGACAATCAAGAGCACTGGGCTGTTCTTAGTTTTCCATGCCATCCTGAGGACTGCCAACACCGTGGAGCACCTAGGGCAAGTTATTTCCAGTGCATGTCACAACTATCTCACAGCTGAAAGAAAGAGCTTTAAGAATGAGTTTTAAGAGCCAGCAGGGCACAGACAGAAGGGACAATTTTGGCCCAATCTGGCCACAGAAATCAGTCTAAAGCTGTGACCAAACGCAAGTGCACAGCTGCAGACAGGTTAAAAAATGGCTGATCTGGCAAAAATATGAAGACATTCCAAAACAGAGCATCTTCTGTAACTTGTGTCTGCACTGCCTCCCAGCCTTGAGCTGTTTTTAGAATGGGATGAGGGAAAGGGAGTGGAGGGAATTCAGTCTGGGGGGTTTTCCGCCCCTGCTCCCTTTTCCCCTCCCATTCTGAAAACAGGGACCGGCTGGGAGAAAGGAGGGGCTGTAGCTAGCGGAACCCGGCTACAGGCTGGCAGCCGGTAGTTAGATTCCCCTCCCCCTGGGACCAACAGTGAACTTCTGTTTGGTCCGGGGGATCGTTGTAACTCAGAACGCTTCCTGCAAAGCTTTCTCAGTTACAGGAGAGAGTTACACTTCTGTCTGCACATTAGTGACCTTAGCCAAATACAGATGGCCAGAAGGCAAACAAGTTTCTTCTTCCATTAAAGAAACAGGAGGAGTCTGCTCTAAGTGACAATGTGAAATCTGAAGGTAATGTCTCATGGAAAAATATTGCAACAGAATTGGAAAAATAAGCTCAGGACCTCCATGATTTTTGTTTGTTTGTTTTCACAAAGTAAGATAAATATTTTTAATTGTTCTTTTGATTGTGGCTTTTTTTTAAAGTTTTCTGTCTGGGAAAATGTTGGTGGGTATTTGATGAATTGATTTTAGTGATTCCTTGAGCTGTTTGGGAATGTTTGATTAATTAGATTTTCATGAAAAAATACCAATGTGGCAAAATAGTTGTCCCCATAGGAAGTTTCTATTGTGACAAAGCTTTTGTTGGAAAGGGTTTTCAGATCCTAGATGGAACTTCTGGTCAAAGCAAGAGAGAGGAGATCCTACAAGAGCAACCCACTGCTTACAATTTTCACCCAAGACGTCAGAGACAAATTCAGGTCTTCATCCTGTCTGATTTAGAGCACTGACTTACACCTAACAGTCTCATATCCAGATAAGTACTCCAATCACCGGCAATTCTAAGATAAAGGTGATTGTGTCTTGCTCAGTTTCTCTAGGTTTGGTTTGTTTGGATGTGGGAGGAAAAATGAATTTTGCAGAAGATAATTCTTGCTTTCAGGCCAGTTCCTGCACATGTTTGGCTAAAAAGAAATATGCAACCATCTTAATCATGTACAAACATTTTGGAGAGTATATAGTGGCTGTGAACTGTAACACAATTGGCTGTTTGCTGTGTAGTGTTACCTGCCAGATGGAATCTGAACTGAAAATCCATGTTGCAAAAGGCCTACTCTGAAAAGGAGGTTTTGAGTTAGGCTGATAGAAAGCCAGACCAAAGTTCTATACCTGGTGTTACCATTAAGTTCTAAGTAATCATAATGAGCAAGATAACAAATATGAAATCCAATGTGATCATGCAGCTCTTAAGTGCATGTGTAAATATAAATCTCGTCTGTTCTATCCATTGGTAAAAAAAAAACAGATCAGACCAATGGAAAATCAAACACACAGCTCTCTTCATATTTGCATAAAGTCTGCAATGGAATAATTTAAATTATTCATCATATCCCTGTTTGGTGTTGGTGAATATTGAAATAAAATCCCCAAAATACATTTGCAAGAGTCCCATTTTTGCTTAAATGTTCGGAGAGGGCCATTGGCTCATCTTCATCCATTCAAATTTCAGATAATGGTTACAGCAGGGAGTTGATGCACAATGTTAAGAACTACACCAATAGTGTATTAGTGCACAACCTGGAGTAGCCTATATGCCATAATGACTCTTGAATTCTGCATTACATCTAGGAATGTAGTCATGTGTTGTTGTCCATCCACTGCAAAAAAGTAAATCCTACTAAAAGGATAAAGTGACAACAAGAACGGAAACAAAGAAACTAAATAAAATTAGCCCATTTCAAACCTATTGCTCATAATAGGAGGCGGATTTTGTACCTCGAGTACAAATTCTCAGTTGTACACTATGACAACGAAGGAACAGATAGCTAATCGTTGTGAGACTTCAGATTATCTGTACTCCCAGCCATTACAATTATAACAGTGCACAGTGGTAAATATGGATAACTGACACTTCAAATGAACAAAAATACCCAGTCATCACTGGCTCAGTACAGAATAAACCAGAATCACACCATCCTTCAGCATGGTCAGCACTGTGCTCATTTACTTTTTGTTCTCTGCTCAATAAGAAATCATTGTCCCCAAATTCTGTAAAATATCCTTCAGCCTGTCCCCCATGGCACGAAGGAAAGCAAAAGCACCCTTCCCCCATCCATCCAATCATCTGTTCTTATACCTGCACAGAAGAAGAGAACAGTAAGATGCCCTAACAGAAGATCTCCTCAGTGCATGTTGGTTGTCCTGTATGAGGAATGTTGGCACGTTTGACTTCACCAAGACTGGATAAAAGCTACATCTGCTGTCCCAATGAAGACCAGAGTTACTGCCATGAGCAGCCTAGAACTGTTTTTGGTTCTAGGGATTAGTAATTTGTTACACCCTTGTGGGAGTAGGAAGAGTATTACAGAAAGTCAAAGCCATCATATGGATTAGAATCTGGATATGGTTCTCAACCTTTTTACATTCAAGGTAGACTTTGAAGAAGCCCAGCTTCTAATTGTTACCTTTTTTACTATAAAAAATCACAGAACAATTGTTTCTACTGCAAAGAACTCAGAGCCCAACAGGTCAGAATGATTTTAATACTATACATTCCTATTTGGAATCTCTGGGTTCATCTTGTGAATCATGTTTCCACACCTGACCGTGCTAACATTGCATGGCACCTCACGGCATTCTTCAAAGGGTCTCAAGGCACCCCAGGGTGCCATAGCACACTGGTTGAGAATCACCGGCCTGGAGTCAGCAGCTGCTTAGATTGTGGGGGTGTAGGTGACTTAATTTCAGAACAATTCGCTTCTACGTTAATGAACGTTTAAAAGATCAAAGTATGAATGACTCCTGCATGTTGCCTCATGCTGCAAAACAACCTTACATATAACAACCTCCTGCAGCATTGTCAGTCCCTCCGGGCTGACATGTACACATGTACATACACACACACACTAACACACATTCACACTGGTGTTCGCAGGCTGTTCTGCTTCTTGTTGAAGCTCAACAAGATAAATGTTCTCCTCTCAAAGATGAGATACCTATCCCACAAATCACTGCTCTCTTCCCCCTGTACCTTCCCTTCCCTCTAACCCTCCTCCATTACTCATCCACTGGAAGAAAATGCAAAGAGTAATAATAATTAGACAAGTACAAATAGCTAGACGGTGATATGGATGGCGTGTTCCACTAAATAAAGGGCCGTTACCATACCAACAGGCGGGCAGAGTGCTGATCTAGGAGAGCTCAAAGCCGCTCAGGCAGTGGCACATCATCTGTTATCCAACAACTTGGTCTGGCCTCTCGGAGACACGAGACGCTGCCCAGGTCCATATGCCCCATCAGTTTAAGTCAAGAGGAACTACTGCTTCTTATTAGGGAGAGCTGTGAAAGCCTTTGTGGTAGCAGCAAATTAAACAGAAGTTCAGCTTTGCACTGGGAAGGAGGGGTACAGGCAAGATTAAGAATCTTGGGCTATTCCCAGGCAGTTAACAAAAAAGTAATACCAATGCACTGTTAAATAGGGGCCTGGCAAGGCAAGAGCCAGCCAGTATTCAGATGGCACAACCCTGGGTTCAGCAACAGTGTTGTGGTGTTAAAGTTCACTGTGCACATGGAAGGGAAGTGGTGTGCCAGTGTAACAAGGTCCTTTGTGATGCTCCATCCTTCCCTAGTGGCAAGATCTCCCAGAGAGGTTTGAATCAGTTATCTACCTTGAGCTAAGAGCTATAAGTCTCTTAGCTCAGGCAACAGCAACAGAAACCCAGTGGGAAATAACTGGAGAATAATCAGCTCATGGGAAAAGCATGTTCTTACCCCCTTATGTTAGTGATTCGTTTATGCCTCAAAGCATGCAAGAGAATATCTTTTGGATTCAGTAGGCACTGTGCTATGTGTGGGTGGTATTGTTGCCTATATGAAAGACTAATCCTTTTTTTGAACCCTCTTAGCTCTTGGCTCCAGTGATGCCGTACACATCAAAGTCCCACAGGTTAACTATGCCTTGCAGAAACTTCTTTCTTTACATAATTTTAAATGAATTCCCTCTCTGTTTCACTAAATCTCTTGATTCTCACATGACGAAAATAAATAGGAACACATGAGTACTTTGTATCTATCATATCCCTCTTCTTCATTTCCTTTGTGAACCAAACAGCTTCATGCTATCCAGTCTCTTTATCTCTACCTATCTAAATTACTTCAACTGCTTTTCCTGTGTCCACTATTATGTTAAAGCATTTAGCATGAGAGCTATGCTAATAATCTTGCCCTCCAAAAAAAAGAAATAAAAAATTCAGCTTGGGATCAAATGAAACCTTTTATTCTATCCCAAATAAGCTTTAATTTTGGTTTCCAATTTCTTCTTTTAAAAGTTTTAATAGTGTAAAATGCTGGATTTCAAAATAAAAATGTTGATATGGAAAGCCAAAATATTTCATTTTGAAAATCTTGCTGGGCAAAACTTCTCTGAAACTCCTCCCCCCAAATCCCCCCTCCCTCCAAAAAAACTATCAGCTGAATTTAATTAAAACTCATAGCTAGGTTCAGTGACCCCAAAACTGAACTTTTGGTTAACAAACCAAAATAATTACACGCATCTGCTCAAACAACAGTTATTGCTTTGCAAATAATTAAGGTTGCCCAACACATATTATCATATGATTTTTCTCAGTTGCCTTTAATTTTGCTAAATATTAACTGTTTATGCTGAAATTTTCTATCCTAGGCAATTGTTTCTGGTCAATTTTTTTTTAAACTGTAAGCAAAAAATAACTCGGCTATTTGGAAAACTTTAAAATGGTCTCACTATAAAGCTGCCACTTCTATTTTTGGAGCAGAGACCTGAAATTGGACACAAGGTTTGTGCTGCAGTCTAAGATATATCTTTCAAAGATACACTTCTCACTGCCTAAATTTGGCCAAATTACACAAATAACAGCTTGTAAATATTTATCAGAACCTAGCCCCATTATTTCCTAGCAGCTACCATCATTATTCCATCTGTACTGAGCATGCTGCTGTCCTACACACACAGCTCCTATTCATGGGCACAACTGCATGTGCTACCCCACCAAACACTGAAGCTTCCTCCATTCTCAGGGCTACAAGGACTGAGATTTTCCCTGAAACTGTTCCTCCTGATTATGACAGGCCAGGGGGGTGTCTACACTGAGAACGTACTGTAACAGGAAGCATTGCCCACAAGCATCCTAAGTGACTCTTCCCAATCCAGAATTGGTATAGCTGTGTCTGTGCTGTACTTGGGAGGTAATTAGCACTGCTGAGTGACAATACCTATTAGCTTGCTGACATGCTAATTAGCCCTCTCTTCCCACCTCACCCCCCGCCCCCAACCTCCTCACCAGTGTCACACAGACACAACTACCCTGATTCCAGTTCAGGAGGCAGCCTGCAAAGAGAGAGTCTGGCACAGTAGTTGGTAATGTGGTAGTGCTATAATAGTCCAGCAATTCTATCTTGAGGCCTCCTGGTTCCCAAAGCAGAAAGGAAGAAGTAGCCTGACTCTAATGCAGATAGGTGTGCAACCAATTGAGGAGGACAGGTATAGGTTCTGTAGGTGGGAAAGAGAAATTTAAAAGCTGAAGGGGGCAGGGCAGAAAGGTGTAGTTACTACAGCATATCACCTCTAAAACCCAAAACTAGACCCAAGATATTTGAGTCTTAGTTGTGGGCACATCTACACGAGACGCTTAATATGCAGAAGACTAATTCTACTGCGCATTAGCATGGCTGGCAAAAACCGTGCTAATGTGCTAATGTAAAGTAGACTTAATCTAACGTGCATTAACATCACAAAAATTGTGTTCATCTGTGCTAATATGCAATATAATGGACCATTAATGAACATGTAGACACAAGTATTATTTACCATCTAGCAAATGACTGTAAATCCTATTGGCAAAACAGCTTACCCACTGTGAGATAAGGAAACCTACTACTGCTGCCTGTTACAAAGTTAAGTCATGAGGTAAAAGTGTATGCTGTAGATCTAAAAGGCCCTAACTTTACTGACAATCCATGTAGGGACCATATGGTTTCACATAATGGAATTTCTGTTTTCAATCTGCTTTCTTGAAAGCATAAAAAACTACATTAATAAAGCATGCTACAAACATGAAGGTTACAAAGTCTGCCATCAAAAAGTTTTCAAATGCCAGAATTGAAGTAGTTTTTGCAACTTCAGTTTTGCCCTCGTGTGCATAGCCACAGATAATAATTTCAGTTACAAGATCAAGTAGTATTTTTCCACAGGAGCTCTGTCTCAGATGCTGCAAAACTTGGAAGGTATTTTGCAAATAAGACAAGTCAATGAAGGAAACTATCATAGTTAAGTTTATTGAACTATATTCTAGATAGCTGAATTCTGCCTTGTGTTTCCCTGAGTTCCTGTGTGTTGCTGGGCTAATTACTTTAGGACAAATTTTCATTTTTATTTTAAGGAAGCCAACACAGATTATGCACAACCCTCTGTCTTTGGCTGATTACTGGAGGTTCACGAGGAATCAAGTTCACACCTTTTTGGAAAAACAGCCCTGCTTCCCAAGGGGATTAACATTCATTGCAGATCAGCAGCAAGCTATTTGTAACTCATGTACTCCTCTAGAGTTACATTTTAGGCAGTTGATTGCAACTGTCCTGCCTTTTTCACCCTAAACTTTCTAGAGAAAATTGACAATCTAGTATATTTTCTTGGCCAATAGCTAATAGAAATAAGATATTTCATTAGTGATTAGTAATCTTGGCATCTTCCATTTCTGCATGTCCAAGCAGTGACCGCTTGAAATGGACTGATTTTCAGGAAGTAGTTTGCTCAACACTTTCTGCCCTTTTTTGAGATGTGTGAAGTTGGGACCCAATGTCACTAGTTATTCATAAATCGAAATCATTTTTTTTATGAGGAGTATTGGGATGTGGAGGAAACAAAAGACCACAGAGATCCCTTGGAACCATCTGTAACAAGACACAGAGTTGTATTTTCCTGAAGCTGTGCTGGTTTGTTCTTAAAGCATGATCATGTTAGGGTCTTATAAGTCTGTCAATTAACCAAACATGGAAGTAAAGAGTCACTGGTCTAATTCCCAGGATTTTCCCTGAACACCATTTTTAAAGGAATAATGTTGTATAGCTGTCAGTTAAACAGTAGGACACAGTTGTCACTTAAACTGAGTTTACAGCTGATTTGCATTACCAGAGCAATGCACATTATCCAGAGGCTAGTAGTTAATCTGGTCCTTTATTTGCTAATGATTTAATATCTTAGTTATCTGAGCTGGAGAGTATTTTTTCCATTTAATTATTTTAAATACACAGGTATAATTTCAAGTCATAAAACTGGAACTCATCTGTCTTAGATGAAAGGAAATGGATACTCATATTTGAATGAGTTGTGTATAAAAACCCCAAAACAAACTGAGCAGCTGGGAAGCAAGGGGGTGAGAGAGTAGGGTAGATTGTAGGCCTGTGCAAAGTGGCTAGTATTCGCTTCAGATTCAGATTCGAACTATTCGGGGGACAATGATTCGATTTGGTGATTCGAATCACTGTCCCAAATTGATTCGCCAAATCTGATTCAGAGATTTGGCCACCACCGAATTGGCCAAATCTCCAAATCGAATAGGCCCCAAACCCTGCCTGCTCTCCCAGCCCCATCAATGGCTGCCCCGCCCAGCCCCAGGAACCCAGTTCTTAAAAAAAAAGCCCCGAACTCACCGGCTACTGCCAGACAGAAGAGTGATCCCTGCTGACCCCCACTACCCCATGCTACCAGGCCCCATGCCCTGCCTGCTCTCCCAGCCCCAGTGTCCCAGCTCTTTAAAAAAAAACAACCCACATTCACCGACTCCTGCTAGGTAGAGGGGCAATCCCCACTGCCTCATGCTGAATAGGGGGCTCTGCTACAAGCCCCCAGAAGCCGCAACAGCTGCTGCAGCCGCTGGTGAGTGTGGGGGCTTTTTTGTTTGTTTTAAAGAGCCAGGACCTGGGGCCAGATGGGGCTGAGAGAGTGGGCCATTGATGGGGCTGGGAGAGTGGGAAGGGGTTGAGAAACTTGCGGCAGCCCCCCCAACACAGTGCAGGACAGTGGGGGGCAGCGGGGGACAGCAGGGATTTCCCCCTCACCTGGCAGCAGCTGGTGAGTGTGGGGCTTTTTTTTTTAAAAGAGCTGAGATGCTGGGGCTGGGTGGAGCAGCCAGTGATGGAATTGGGAGAGTGGGTAGGGGTCAGGGGGTGCTCAGTGGGGCTGGGGGAGCAGGCAGGGGATGGGGCCTGGTGGGTGTCCCCCCATGACCTCCTTCTCCAGCCTCCATCCCTCGGCCCCTACTTACCAGCTCTGAGTCTGGCTCCAGCTCCCTGCTGCAGCAGGCAGGGACTGCCTGAAATATAAAAGCTCTCTGAATCTTTGGAGAGCTTTAAATTGATTCAGGACTTTTTATTGGTCTCCCAATTCAAGGAGTAGAGAATAGGCAACTAAATCCCTATATATCACGGTATCACAGTGCCAAAGGCTTGCCATGACATTGCTGCCTCAAATCCACAGTGCATCACAGTAACATTGCTAAGGCAGCCTCATAAGGAGAATGTACTGTGAGGATGGGATAAAGAGAGTAAGGGCAAGGAAGCAAATAAGACAAGGTCAGAGATGATAATGGAGAAGGGATGTGTGGCCTTGGGGAGAAGGGCTGTTTTTGTGGGACTCATATTACATAAAGTGTAGGGATAAAGTCAGAACAGGCAAATGTCTATCTGACTTAAATCTGGCAAAACACATTGAAACAAACAGCAAACGATTCTTTCAGCCACATGAATAACAAGAGAACAAGAAGTCAGGTTACTATGCAGTGAGCACTGGGTAGAGTTAAAGATAATCTAAACACCAGAGCCTACGTGACCTCTCCATTCAATAAAGAGAAAGATGTAGACCATGTGGGGTAGGAAAGAATGTATAATGAGAATGAAGGTATGAAAATGAACATTCCTGAAATAAGTTAGAAGCAAAATTCAAGTTTAGACATTTAAGATAAGGAGACTGAACAATCTCCATACTAAAATTCTAAAAACACTGGCCAAGGAAAGTAGAGATCTCTTGTCAACTATTTGTAATCAATCTATTAAGTCAGGGGTGATATTATATGATTGGAGAAGAGCAAATTTAGTGCCTGTAGTTAACGAGAAAAAAGTAGTCCAAATAACTGCAGGCCCATTAGTCTGATATCAAGTGTATGCAAAACTGTAGAACAGATCTTGAAGGAAAGAATAATTGAAGACAGAGAGGGGAATGGGGATAAAGATGTGAAGGCTGAATGGGGATAGTGTTGTTTATTTTAGTAAGCATTAAAGGAAAGCCATCGTATGCTATCTGCCAAGCAGTAAAGAATGTGTCTTTAAGAACTGGTTTCATTGCTTCCTTCTGGAAAAATGATCTTGGCACACTTGTGTCTTCAGTGTTATATTAGGGTTTATCCAGGTATATCCAGGTTTTCCCGGACACATCCTCTTTTATGGACCCTTGTGCTCTGTCCAGGTAGGTTTTTAAAATAAGAGCAAAACATCCAGGTTTTCTGCAATCCCCAGCTGGCTGCTTCCAGCTGGGAGCAGCGGACAAGCTGATTGGCTGTCAGGGATCACGTGCTCCCGGCACAGGCTCCAGCAACTCGAGTAGAGAGAGTGTGTGTGTGTGTGTGTGTGTGTGTGTGTGTGTGAGTGAGAGAGAGAAAGAAAGAGAGAGAGAGAGAGAAAAAGCAGGCATGCCCACAACGCAGGAGCTGCTTTTGCAGCTGGGTTGGGGGGGCAGGGATCTGTGGGTCAGGAGTGAGGGGCACCAGCAGGGCTGGGTGGCAGGGTCTGCGGGTCCAGAGTGCGGGACAGAGGCAGCACTGGGGGGCAGGGGATGTGGGTCGGGAATGAGGGGGACTGGCAGGGCTGGGAGGGGTGCCAGGGGCTGCCGGTCAGGAGTGAGGGGCACCGGGGACAGGACGGGTGTGCAGGGCACTGGCAGCACCAGGGGGCCCAGCTGTGCTTATTTTACATATTATAATTGAGTGAAAAAAGTAAGGGCCCAGAAGTTGTTTGCCTGGGGCCAACTAAAGTGTTAATCCAACCCTGCTGAAAAGTAAGACTCCACCCCTCCCATTCCAGGCTTCTCCCCTGCCTCCTGTCCCCGCAGGGCTTCCCTGGTTCCCTCCCTTTCCATGGGACTCCCTCCTGCCCCTCAGGGTTCCCCTCTGCCTCTCCTCCTGCCCCCAAGTCATTACTTACTTGTGGTTGCTTGCACTGTCTGTCCCAGGGGAGCAGACAAGAAAAGGTTAACCTACCTGTCTGGTTGCTGCTGCTACTGGGCTGGTGCTCTTCTTGCCACAGGTAAGCTGGGGGCGGGGGCAGTGAGCAGGGATCTGGGGTGCTGGGGAGGACATGGGGCAGCGGGCACAATCCAGGCCACTGGGGAATGGAGGGGCAGGTGAGGTGTTTACACTAAGATATAGCCTAAAGTATACACCTTAGCATAACACAAGCTGGGAAGCATGGACCAGAGATAATCCTGCCCTGGAGTAGCTTCGAGCTGCATAACAAGTGCTTAAAACCAGTTTTAGGTGTTAATGTGTGAACAATCCAGGAGTTAAGCTGCCCAAAATTACCACGTAACAAAGCCCATACTTAAATTGGTCAGAGCTGCTCAGAGTTGATCTTTAATGGTCATAGCTGCAGCTTCCTTGCTTGTCAAGGTCCTTTCCCATGCTAGTGCTCATCTTTGTGCTCTTTCTTTTTAATTTAACTAATACAAAAATAAGTTTTCCTGTTTATTGTCACAAAAGTAAACTGGAATTATAAATCCTTCACTGAAGTGGGGAAATAGTCAAGAGGACTTTTTTGGTAGAAAAAAAAATCACTGGTAAATTCCACGCAGTGGCATCCAGAACACAGTCCTCCATGCCTCAAGTCATCTATTTTAAATTTAGCCTGCTCCACTTGGAAGGGGAATGAAGAATATACATATAACTTCTGTCTCTAGTGAGAATCCTAATATGAGATTAATTAGCAATGGCATAAAACAAAAATCAAAACCAAAAGTAATAAATTCTTCTTCCCCTAAGAGTTTCCTTTCTCATATGGACAAAATGTTTGATCAGCCCTGCTGCATCTGGGTGAAACATAATCCTGTATATCCAAACTGCATCAGTGGTTGACCCATGTCATTTCTTTTCATTCAACATTTTTTGATGAAAAACAGAATTTTTCAAAAGAAAAAGCATAGGTACTTTTATTGTGAAACCTTTAAAAAATAACTAAAAGTTTTTTCCTTTTGTCACTTAAATGTTGTTCAAATTTCTTACGTTTCCCTCCCAGTCTTAATTCTCCAAAACTTTTTCAACTTTTAAAGGGCTAACAACAAAGGAAACATGAAACCATAAATATCTGGGCATCATTTATTCTATTACAGTAAGTGAAAGAATTGAGAATGGAGGGAACACATTTCAAAATAACCACAATCTGTTGAAAAAGATTTCATGAATAAACAATTCTTCCTTTTTTCCTACTTTGTAAAATTAAGCTACTAAAATCTTTTGCAAAATGGTCTTTCCATTTTTCTCAATTATCCCTAGCTGTAGTAAGCCCATCTTGTTTTACTTGAATTATTCTCTAACTTGATCTCACAGGCATGTAAAATAGCCAATGTTCAAGATGTGATCTGAGATGTATTACTAATAGTATCCTATCAGTCACTGTTAAACAGTGACTTTAAATATTGTCAGACACCTATTTAAAATGCAGGCAGCTTTTTGGAGACTGTAATTACACTAAAATCCTTTCACTACATAACTTGCTGAGACTACATCAATTCCTTAATTTCTGGAACTTCCTATCCATCTAGCTCTTTTTAATTCCTCTCTTTTTGTAAGAAGGCCTAACAGATCCTACGAGAAACATTCATATTACACATGCCTTTTTGCTACTGTTTCAAACATACAACATCTTCTCCCCTGTCCATTCATCCTGAGTAAAAATTTGTTTAGTATTCCTTTCCTTTAAAAAAAAATGATCTTACAGGACTTTACTCTTGAGTAAGATAAAAGGGGAAAAACATTCTCATGGGATCGAATCATTTAATTTTCTTAGTCTTGCTAAAAGATAACTTTTCTTGAGAAACATATCTCTGCTTTCCCCAACATTCATAATCTTATCAGCCATGATTAAGGCTGGAAAATAAAGCTCACATGAACAATTACCTTAATGAATAGATAATGAACTGAATTCCAGGATAATTATACACCAGCTCAGTGTAATGTACGTTAACATGAAGAGAACCTCCCTGTCAATATGTTTGGGAAAATGAGGTCTTTAGAATTAGACTGAATTAAAGACTGAAAAATGCACTGTAAGAAATACATTTACAAAAGCCGTTTTAGTGATGAAAAGGCCCATTAGGTCATCTAGTTCATCAGAACTCACTTTAACTTCTAAGATTCATGTATTCTGTTAAAATCTTTATCGTTTTGTGTGCTTGAAACACCAGGAAAATGGGGCAATCTCGTAATCTTTTTGATATATATGCAGGGAATAATTCAATTTAAGAAAGGCACATACTTGCCTGTAATTAACTTGACCCATGTGCCTTACATTGTTGGAATCATCTCACTTGTATACTGCAGTCTTCCTCCAGTTCTTTCTATCTTCTGCTCCAATTAGATTGCACATTATTTGTAGCAAAGCATGTTTTCCTATGATTTAGTACACTAGCTATCACCTTTTAGACATTTTTGGTATACAAAACACTGAACATCAATTGGCCCTCTACCTGGGACCTCTTAAGTATATAGACAACCTTTTAAAGGCAGGACATTGGCTGCCATGGTTCCCATGTTTTACCTGTGGCCAGTTAAGACATTAGGTTATTTTGTATCAGGGTTGAGGATAGTCTTATGCAGAGTTTAGGATATGGTTGTATGGTCTATCCCAGCGGCAACAGCTTGACTTTCACCATGGCCGAAAGGGATGTAGGGGTAATGATCGATCATCGTATGAATATGAGCCATCAGCATGAAGCGGTGGTCAGCAGGGCAAACAACATGCTGGCATGCATCAATCGATGCATCTCGTGTAAAACTAAGGAAGTGATACTCCCAATGTACTCAGCATTGGTGAGAACACAGTTGGAGTACTGCATCCAGTTTTGGGCACCACACTTCAACAAGGACATGGAAAAACTTGAGAGGGTCCAGAGAGGGTCCAGAGAACTTGAGAGGGTCCAGAGAAGAGCCACCTGTATGATCAGGGACTTGCAAGGCAAGCCATATGAGAATAGGCTGAGGGACCTGGGCCTCCTTAGCCTAAAGAAGAGAAGGTTGACAGGGGACTTGGTAGCAGCTTACTGCTATATCAGAGGAGTGCATCATATCAGAGGAGTGCATACAGCTTGGTGAACAACTGTTCACTAGGGCATCCCCGGGGAAGACCAGGACCAATGGATATAAACTCCTGGAAGGCCGCTTCAGACTTAGTACCAGGAAAAACTCCTTCACAGGGTGTCCAGACTGTGGACTAAGCTCCCTCCAGAGGAGGTGAAAACCTCCAGAGTAGGTGACTGCACTCCCCCACCCCGCTGCCGCTGCTGTCCCCGCTGCCTGCCAGGGCTGCGTGCCACAGGGGGAGTGTGGGAAGGGTCCCAACACCCTCCACCCTCCATCACACCCACACCCTGCCCAGCTGAGCTCTGCGCTGCACCCACCCTCCTGGGCATGGGCTCCACACCGCAGCCAGCCCCATGCTCCACACTGCCGCCCAGCTGCAGCCCTGCCCCTGCACCCAGCCCCCGCTTCTCTACCTGCTGCCCACAGGAGTGGGATGCCGGGGAAGCCTGCAGCAGAAGCCACACCCAGTGCTAGCCAGGCTGGGCCCTTCAGCCCAGGAGGATAGGAGCAAGGCATAATAGGGTATGTTGGGGGCGGGTGTAGGTGCCTCGCTCCCACCCTCACAGGTGGAAGTGCTGAATGGGGCACAATTCGCTGGTGGGCATCAAGGGCCAGATGAAAGTGCCTGGAGGGCTGGATTCAGCCCATGTGCTGTATTTTGCCCACCCCTAAATTAAAATTCATAAAGCTCTGCTGAAGTGACTGATCTATACAGATGTTGCAGAGCTGGGTCCAACTAACATGCTGTTTCGTCCAATAAAGAATTGTGGGGGGTGGCTGGTTGGTTTTGTTTTGCTTCTATCATGTCTGTCAGCGGCCAATATAAACCTGCTTTTTCTTCCAAAAAAAATCAAGTACAATGTCTATGCTGGAAGAATCCAACACAAAATAATGACATTTGACTTGAAGGGAAATTAGGCCTGGTTCAAAGAGGGGAGTTGACATGTCTGTTCCCTAAGAGTCATACCAGAATGACTCTCACATCAGGGAACACCATTTGAGAATTGTTAAAATTAAATAATTATCGTGAATCTTATTCCAAAACACAGGAAGCTATTGTAAATTAGCTCTTCCCTTAATACTCACGCTGTTCAATTTCGACAGGTGTACAAGGCTTTATTCAGACTAAATTAGTCTCAGCCTGACAGAACCAGGGAGAATTCCCCCAAGAACTGGCACAGCATCTGCCTGCACTAAATACACTATGCTGGTTACCTGGTCTCTCCCCATTCAATATTCAGAATGGGAAGAGACTGATTTATGCTTGTGGCATTTCTGATCACTTCAGCAGCTTAGATTCCTGAGGATGCTAAGGTGGCTAACATCTATTCTGAACCAGTCATCCCCTTCTATGCTCTATCTCCTGTAGCTGCCACTAATCAATGCTTGGGGGACACATTAATCTCTCTCATTTAAAAAAAAAATGTCATTCTAAAACAGTTGTGTTTCTACATTAGCTCAATCACTGTCCCTCTTCCAAACTGTACCTGTGTTCTATGGCAGACCTGCCATTCTCCACACTGTCTCTAATACAGGTGCAGTTAGGTGGAGTGCAATAAGAAATGGCTCTGAGAAATAAACCTTTAACACTGTAAGAATTTCTATGCTTAGGAAACTAAGAATACTCCCAGGTGTACACCTAACCACTTACATGAGAACTTGTAACTGAATGACATGTCCATTGGCCCAGTTCAAAGTCCACTGACTCACCACCTCTATTGCAAACAAAGATCTCTGAAGTTATCACTTCAGGAGTAAGATTCCCATTCTTATACATCAGCAAAAATGGGGAAAAGTGTTTGATTTTGCAAAGTAGGGCACAGTTGGTTCTGAATTTACCCAAAACCCCAAAGTTCACTTGGAAGGGACCTCAGGAGGTCATCTAATCCAACCCCCTGCTCGAAGTAGGACTTTCCCCAACCAAATCATCCCAGCAAGGCTTTGTCTTAAAAACTTCCAAAGATGGAGATTCCACAGCCTCTCTGGGTATCCTGTTCTAGTGCTTTATTATCCTCCTCATGAGAAAGTTTTTCCTAATATCTAACCTAAACTTCCCTTGCTGCAACTTGAGGCCATTGCTCCTTGCTCTGCCGTCTGCCACAAATGAGAAGAGTCTAGCTCCATCCTCTTTGGAACCACCCTTCAGGTAGTTGAAGGTTGCTATTAAATGCTCTCTTAGTCTTCTCTTCTCCAGACTAAGTAAGTCCAGTTCCTTCAGCCTCTCCTCAAAAGTAATGTGCCCCAGTCCCTAACTATTTTTGTTGCCCTCTGCTGGACTCTATCCAATTTACCCACATACTTCATGTAGTGGGGGTCCCAAAACTAGACACAGTACTCCAGATGTGGCCTCACCAGTGCCAAATAGAGGAGAATAATTACTTCTCTCAGTCTGCTGGCAATGCTCCTACTAATGCAGCCCAGTATGCTGTTAGCTTTCTTTGCAACAAAGGCACACTGCTGGCTCATATTCAGCTTATTGCCAATGTAACCCCCCAGGCCCTTTTCTGCAGAGCTACTGCTTAGCTGGTTGGTCCCCAGCCTATAGCAGTGCATGGGATTGTTCCATCATAAGAACAGGACTTTACAGCTCTCTTTAATGAACTTCATGAGATTTCTTTTGGGCCAATCCTCCAATTTGTCTAGATTTATCTGAATCCTAGCCCTACCCTCCAACTTATCTACTACTCCCTCCAGCTTGGTGTCATCTGCAAACTTGCTGAGGGTGCACTCCATCCCCTTTTCCAGATCATTGATGAAGATATTAAACCAAACCTGCCCCAAGACCAACCCCTGGGGCACTCATACTGGCTGCCAACTAGATATTGAGATATTAATTACTGCTCTTTGAACCTGACAGTCCAGCCAGTGATCTCTCTCCAAGGGCTTAGAAATGGATTCCTTGAGGGTTTCCTCCATGATTTTTCCATGGATCAAGGTAAGGCTGACTGGTCTGTAATTCCCCAGATCCTCCTCCTTCCCTTTCTCAAAGCTGGGCACTATATTTGCCCTTTTCCAACCATCCAGGACAGCTTTCAAAGTATTTTGACCAATATGAAAGTCTCCCAGTCACCACAAGTTTTCAAAGATAATGGTCAGCAGTCTGCCATTATATTGGCCAACTCCCTCACCACCCTTGGATGCATTGCGTCCAGCCCCATGCTCTTGCCTTCCCTGTTCTTTCAGCAAAATAGTGCTTCACAAAGGTGGAAAACATTGTTTTACCTGCTCCTCAGATAGGAAACTGTGGCAGAGATGCAGTGACTTGTCCAAGATCAGAGGACATGACAGTCACAAGCAGACTGTTGGGCAACAGATCAGGGGTCCCAAAATATAACTATTAGAAACACTCATTCATGGCTCTGACCTAAAGCTAAACTGGTACAAATGAACTCCAGCCTTTACTCCACTCCAGCTTTCCTCTACTGCCACAGTGTCCATTGTTCATAGATTCATAGATTCCTAGATTGTAGAGTCAGAAGGGACCCTGAAGGATTATCGTGTCCGACCCCCTGCCCCAGGCAGGAAAAGGACTGAGGTCAGATGACCCCAGTCAGGTGCCTATCTAGTCTCCTCTTGAGGACCTCCAAGTTAGGTGATAGTACCATCTCTCTTGGCAGCCCATTCCAGATTCTGGCCACCCTTACTGTGAAGAATTTCTTTCTAATGTCTAATCTGAATCTATTATCCACTAGTTTGTACCCATTATTCCTAGTTACTCCTAGGGTTGCCCTGGTAAATAGTGCATCTCCAACTCCCTGTTGTCCTCCCTTGATAAACTTATAGGCTGCTACAAGGTCTCCCCTCAGACATCTTTTGTGAAGGCTGAAGAGATCCAGATCTCTCAACCTCCCCTCATAGGGCTTTGTACGGAGGCCACTAATCATATGAGTGGCCTTCCTCTGGACCCTCTCCAGATTCTCTGCATCCCTCTTGAAGTCCGGCGCCCAGAACTGGACACAGTACTCCAACTGTGGCCTGACAAGTGCCATGTAGAGGGGGAGCATCACCTCCCTCGATCTGTTGGTCATGCATCTGCTAATGCATGCTAAGGTGTGATTGGTTTCGTTGATGGCTTCATTACACTGTCGGCTCATATTCATCTTGGAGTCAACTATGACTCCAAGATCCCTCTCAGCCACTGAGCTGCTAAGGAGGTTATCCCCCAACGTATAGGTGTGCTGGGGATTCCTCCTCCCTAGGTGGAGTACCTTGCATTTGTCTTTGTTGAATTGCATCCTGTTTCATTCTGCCCATTGACCCAACCTGTCCAGATCAGCCTGAATCTGCTCCCTGCCCTCAGGTGTATTAACTTTGCCCCGTAACTTGGTGTCGTCTGTGAATTTGGACAGGGTACTCTCCACACCCTTGTCCAAATCGCTGATGAAGATATTAAATAACACCAATCCAAAGACTGACCCCTGAGGAACCCCACTGCGCACCTCTTTTCAGGACAAAAACGACCCATCCACCTCTACTTTCTGGATGCAGTCCCTAAGCCAGTTTGCCACACACCTGACTGTGTAAGTGTCTACTCCACAGCCTGCCAGCTTCCTTATGAGAATAGGATGCAAAACAGTATTGAAGACCTTCTTAAAGGCCAAGTAGATGACATCTGCCTCAGCTCCAGTTACCTGGTCATAAAAGGCTATATGGTTGTCAGGCAGGATCTACCTGTGATGAAACCATGCTGGTTTCCTTTCAGCATTATTTCCCCTGCTGGAACTACACAAATACGCTCTTTAATGATTTTTCCAGTGTTTTCCCAAGGATAGAAGTAAGACTGACTGGCCTAAAGTTACCCAGCTCATGCCTTCTCCCCTTCTTAAAAATGGGCACCATGTTTGCCCTTTTCCAGTCCTCAGAGACCTGGCTGGAGCACCATGAGTGCTCAAACAGCCATGCCAGCAGCTCAGCTATGACACTGGCCAATTCCTTCATCACCCGTGGATGGAGGTCATCTGGGCCTGCTGACCTGGATGCATCCAGCCCTTCCAAGTGCTCCTTAACTAAATCAGCACTAACCATTGGCGGTCTAGTGCCTCCCGGACATCTATCTATGTTCAAATTGGGGGAAATGTCTTGGCCAGTACTTAGGAATACTGAAGCTAAGAACTCATTGAAGAGCTCCGCCTTTTTCCCTGTGTTGGCCACCAACAGACGTGATTTGTCCTGCAGGGGCCCTATGTTATTCTGCACCTTCCTTTTGCTCACTATGTATCTGTAGAAGGACTTTTTTTATTGTCCTTGATTGTTGTAGCCAACCTAAGCTCCAGCCCTGCCTTGGCCTGCCTAACTGATTCCCTGCAATAGCGCACCAGGGAGGTATATTCCTCTTTGGTGGCTGTCCCTACACTTCCACCACCTATAAATCTCTTTCTTTGCCCTCAGTCTTTTCTGGAGTTCCCTGTTCGACC
>NW_005842668.1:283414-298142 GCF_000455745.1 Alligator sinensis | reverse complement strand
TTCGACCAAGGGGGGGGGGGGGTTAGTCCCCTTGCCTCCTTTCCAGCATAATAGAATAGTCTCCTTTTGTGCCCCAAGGATCACTCCCTTGAGAAACCACCAACCCTCCTGGATCCCCATAAACTCAATGCTCTTGAGTTCAGCCACCTCACTAACTAACCTTCTAAGTTTACTAAAATCGGCCCTTCTGAAGTCTAACACTTTAGCCTTGCTGGTTATTTTTTCCACCCTTTGTTGGATTGTAAATTCGACCAAATGATGGTCACTATCTCCCAAGCTACTGTGCACTCGCAGGTTACCCACAAGATCATCCCCTGTTGTTAGACCAGATCTAGCAAGGCGTTACCCCTAGTGGGGCTGGACACCTCCTGGGTGGAGGTCCTGCACACAGTTTAAGAACTACATAAGTGGTTTGTTTTGGCTGTCTGCTCCTCCCAGCAGCTGTCCCGGTAATCTAGGTCCCCCATGACCACCACCTCTCTCACCTGAATGACCTCTGAGAGCTGCCTAGCAAATACCAAGTCTAGCTCATCATCCTTATGAGGAGGTCTGTAGTAGACCCCCACTACCAAGTCCTTTTCCCCTGGACCCCCCTGTATCCTGACCCATATTGCCTCGGTATTCCTCTCCTCCTCCCCTGCCTTGATGATGATAGCTGTGTACTGCTTCCTAACATAGAGAGCTACACCCCCACCTTTTTTCCCCACTCTGTCTCGCCTATACAACCTGTACCCCTCAATGCCTACTGCCCAGTCGTGAGTAGAATCCCACCATGTTTCTGTTAAGCCAACCAGGTCATACTGGGTGCTAGCAAATAGGAGTGTGAGCTCCTCCTGCTTATTCTCCATACTCCTGGCGTTTGTGTAAAGACATGTTAGCCCCCCGATGGGTGCTCTTGGTGCCCCTTTGCCTTGATATCTAGTGTGCCCCTTAGTGCTTACCTGGTTTGGTCCAGTGCCTTGTTTGTGGCTCACCAACCCTGGGTTCTCCTCAACCCCTGGTTCCCCATCCCCCGTTGAACCTAGTTTAAAGCTCTATGGAAGAGATCAGCCAACCTGTGGGAGAACAGATGCTTACCTCTAGGAGAGAGATGAAGATCGTCCCATCCCAGGAAGCCTCCTCTGTGGAAGTGCTAATCATGGCTATAGAATCCAAAGCCCTCCCAAAGACACCATCTTTGTAGACATTGTTAAATTGTTAAATATTGTTAAATAGGTCCACACTCTACACTGGACAACAGCTTTTCCATGCAACTGCCAATGTACACATCAAAACTTGGGTGAGTTTTTCCATCACTTTTTTTAAATGATCATGTGTGTGTGTGTGTGTGTGTGTGTGTGTGTGTGTGTATGCATCCATGCGTGCATGCATATATGTATGTGCCTGTGCTTGGTTTGGGGAGAGAAGGAATTCCAACCCAAGAGACTTCTTAACAGCAGGGAGTAAAACATACTTATTTTCATGATGCCCAGTGCCTTAGGATTCATGATGACCAATGCCTTAGCAGATCTTTTCAGGGGAAGCCTGCAGAGTATCTGATGCTGGACAGTGCTATTAGTACCTTTTGTTCTGCCTTCTTCCTTTAGATCCACCTAATTTTCAGAGGCATTTATTAAAATACCAACCTCTGGGTTCTTAACCCCCCTGGCTGAGGCTCCCCACAAGGTCATTTGTCCCCTTTACATTTAAGAAAAAAATGGTTAACAAGAACTTTCACAGCTAAGCTTTTTTATTTTTTTTTGTTTTGTTTTTAAGACCTTCGCAAGCCAACTCATCTGCTCTCATGGGTTCCTTGCTGATACGTCTCACTTTATTAGTGACTTTGGCCTTGAGTGTCTCAGCTGTTTGATCAATACAGCAGGGGGTCAGTGATATTTTCTCACTTTTAGTGTCTCGCTGTCTTTAACTTTGTCACCTGATGAACAGCGCTACCCCTGGAACGCTTATCTCATATTGATTTTCTTCCTGCTCCTACTGCATTTCCAGCTGTCCCACCATTTCCTCCCCTGTCACCGGATGCCCATTTAATGTTAACTTATCCCCTTTCTCCCAGGCACCTCATTCTTAAAGGGATTTTTCCCCCCACAACAGCAGATTGTCAAAAAAACAATTTCCTTTTTTCGCCTGACTCATTGTTATCCTTCAGCCGTTTATTGTTTGTCATCTGGGAGCCTGCTCTCTTCCCCACCCCCACTCTGTAAAATGGAAACAGGGACACTCTCTGTACTAAGTTGGAGGGTTTGCTCAGACATCATCGACCATCCCGCTCGGAGCCCTTATCTCCAGTTCCCAGTGCAGAGGTGTTCAGGCTCCTCACACCACAGAACCCTATTGTGGAGAATGCTGCTCCTTCCCTTAGCTTCACTATTAGCACAGCAGCAAGCATACCCATTCAAACTAGTTTTTCCCCAACATCCACAGGCTCCAAACAGTCCCTTTAAAAATACTACAGGCGCTATAGCAGTAGTTTTCAAGGTTTTTTCATTTGTGGACCCCTAAAAACTTTCAAATGGAGGTGCACACCCCTTTGAATCGTAAGTGTGGGTAGTCACATACTTTTGATTGATCATAGTCATCTTTCATAGACCCTTAGACATAGTCTGTGGACCCTCAGGGGTGCGTGTATCACAGGTTGAAAACCACTGCTCTACAGCAATGGCAGTTTATGTCCAAGTCACTGTTCAGGGCCCTTCCAGCAAAATAGTGCAGTCTCTTTAAAATAGATCTTTAAAAATCCTTTCCCCAACACAATCCCCACAAAAACTGCTCCAATGGTAAAGTGAGGAAACAGGATATGCTGAGCCCTTCAGCCTTACTAGACACCAAAGTCTCTGTAATAACATTAGTTACCCAGCTCCAAACAAGTGATCCACTTACTACAAAGTGCAAAAGTAACCCAGCTTTTCAGGCGTGTTCTCATCAAAAAGAAACAGGCTGGGGTTTAAGCAACATTCTCAGTTAAGACCCACCTCTGGGGGTGACTATTATGAATAAGATCTTTTCTCTTCTATTAGATAGGCTCTAATGGGAGAAATGCCTCATAATGAAGATGCTCCTAAGTCCCCTCCATTACCTAAAATGAATATACTAGGGCTTGCTTATTGGCATGAATAGTTCATAGATTTCATAGACATTAGGGCTGGAAGAGACATCGGAAGATCATTGAGTCTAGCCCCCTATCCCAGGGCCAGGAAGTCAACTGGCACCAAAGGATCCCAGCAAGATAAACATCCAAATGTCTCTTAAAGGAGTCCCGAGTAGGTGTTTGCACCACCTCTGGCAGCAGTCTGTTTCAGGCCTTGGGGGCTCTGACAGTAAAAAAGTTCTTCGTTATGTCCAGCCTGAAACGGTCTTGGAGAAGTTTGTGACTGTTTGATCTTGTTGTCCCTTGGGGAGCTCTGGTGAACAGGCGTTCCCCCAGATCCTGATGTACACCCCTTATATACTTACAGGCAGCCACCAGGTCCCCCCTGAGCCTACACTTTTCCAAGCTGAAGAGTCCCATGGCTCTTATCATAAGGCCTGTTCTCTTGCCCTCTGATCATGTGCATGGCTCTCCTCTGGACTCTCTCAAGCTTCTCCACATCCTTTTTGAATTGTGGAGCCCAGAATTGGATGCAGTTGTCCAGCTGCAGCCTCACCAAGGCCTAGTACAGTAGGAGGATGACATCCTGGGATTTGCTTGAGAAGCATCTATGGATGCAAGCCAAAATTTTGCTCACTTTGCCAGCTGCAACATCGCCTTGGTGGCTTATATTCATCTTGTGGTCAATCATAACCCCCAAGTCCCTTTCGGCCATGGTGCTAGCAAGCGTAGCACTGCCAAACCTATAAGCGTGTTGTGGGTTTGTTTTCCCAAGGTGGAGAACCTTGCATTTTTCAGTGTTGAACGCCATCAGGTTTTCATCCACCCATTTTCTGAGCCTGTCTAGGTTGGCCTGGATCATCATCCTATCCTCAGGTGTGGACGCTTTAACCCAAAGTTTGGTGTCATCAGCAAACTTGGCCAGTCCACTTCTGACACCAATGTCCACATCATTAATGAAGCTGTTGAAAAGGATAGGCCCAAGGATGGAGCCTTGAGGGACCCCACTGGTCACGGCGCCCCACAATGATTTACTTCTGTCTATTACCACACTCTGGGTCTGACCTCAGAGCCAATTCCCCAGCCATTGGTCTGTGATGTAGCCGAGGCTGCAGTTGGCCAATTTTTCCATGAGATAATGGGACACCAGATCGAAGGCTTTTCTAAAATCAAGATATATGATGTCAAGCTCTTCTCCCTTGTCCAGGTGATATGTCACCTGGTCATAGAAGGAGATGAGATTGGTCGGGCAAGACCTACCTGCAACAAACCAGCGTTGGCTGTCCCTCAGGATGTTGCCATCAGTCAATTTGTCAAGAATGGTCTCTTTGATAATTTTTTCCAAGATCTTCCCCGGGATAGAGGTCAGGCTGATAGACCTGTAGTTCCCCAGATCTACTTTCTCCCCTTTATTGAAGATAGGCACTACATTGGCCTTCTTCCAATCTTCTGACACTTCACCTGAGTGCCAGGAGTTCTCAAAGATCCGTGCCAGGGGCTGAGCTATGATGCCTGCCAGCTCCTTAAGTACTCTTGGGTATAAACTGTTTGGGCCAGCTGACTTGAAGGTGTTCAGCCTCTCAAGGTGTTCCTTCACATGGTCTACATTGATGTAGGGTAACAGTTCTCCCTCACCCTGGCCATCCTGTACTGTATTGAGCAGAGCCATCCCTTGGGCTAGTAAAAAAATGACACAAAATACTCATTAAGCAGGTTGGCTTTTTCCTGGGCATCGGTGTTGTCAGTTGTCCCATCTGGTTTAGCAGGGGTCCAATGTTACCCTTGCTTTTCCTCCGGCTCCCCACATATCTAAAAAAGGACTTTTTATTGTCTTTGATACGTGTATCCAGTTGGAGTTCAGTCGCAGCCTTGACTTTCCTGGTTTGCTCCCTACAGGTCTGGACCAGCGCAGAATACTCCTCCTTTGAGGTGGTTCCAGTCTTCCATCCTCCATAGGTATGTCTTTTTAGATGCAGGAGGTCCACAAGTTCCCTGCAGAGCCAAGGGGGCTGTTGTGCCCTTTTGCTGCCTTTCCTCCAAGATGGGATAGACATTGCTTGTGCTTTCAGGATCAATCCCATCACCAGTCATCCTGAACTCCCATCCCCTTCAGATCATGGTCCCTTAAAGACTCGACAACAAGCCTTCTGAGCTTGTCAAAGTCAGCTTTCCTGAAGTTGAGGACTTCTGCATTGCTGACTGACTTGCCAGCTTTACAGTGAATAGTGAAAGTGATCAGCTCATGGTCACTGTATCACAGCTTCCCTTTGATCATTAGGTCACTGACTAATCACTGACTAGATCATTCCCCATTGCCGGTACCAGGTCGAGCAGCACTTTGCCTCTTGTCGGTCCATAGACTTCTTGAGTCAGATAGTCATCCACGCATGCAACCGAGTGCTCTTTCCACAAGATGCCTGGATACTTGAAGTCTCCTATAACAACCATGCACCGAGAGCATGCGGCCTTAGCCAGTTCCTTGGTGAATTCCTAGTTGACCTCTTGATCCTGATTAGGAGGTCTGTAGTAGACTCCTACCATTGTGTCCCCTGTGCCATGTTCGCCACGGATTTTAACCCAGAAAGTCTCCAGTCATCCAGCTTGGATGCCAACGTCAGTTTGCAGGGATGTGTAGCTTTCCTTGACATAGAGAGCTACACCCCCGCCCCTTTTGTCTACACAATCTCTCCTGTACAAGGTATAACCATCTATACCTGTGGCCCAGTCATAGGTGGAGTCCCACCAGGTCTCTGGTATCCCTATGAGACTGTAGTCATTCTTGTTTAGCAGGAGGACCAGTTCCTCCTGTTTATTCCCCAAGCTCCTGGAATTGGTGTACAGGCACATAAGTGTCCCATTGGAAGCCCCTTGTCCTCCCTACACATTGTTCCGGGGCCAGGGTAGGGGTGGGTTCCCTTGAGTGCCTTAGCCTGCTGGATTTGCAAAAGTTGCTCAGTGGGTTTGCTGTGGCGGTAGTCCCCACAACCCCCAGTGGGCTTAGTTTAAAGCCCAGTCGAGCAGGTCAGCTATTCTGGCTGAGAAGAGCCTCCTCCCCAGTGCATTGAGGTGGAGGCCATCTCTTCCCGCAGACTACTGCCTCTCTCACCAAAGAGCGAACTGTGATCATGGAAGCCAAAGCCTTCATGATGACACCAGCGCTTCACACTTTGGTTAGCTACCTTGATCCTCCTCTCCCTCCTCAGCCCATAACCCAAAACTGGGGGAGGATTGAGGAAAACACCACCTGTACCCCCAAGCCCCTAGGCCCCACTCCCAAAGCCCTGTAGCCTTTCATGACCCAGCTGGGATTGCTTCTAGCTGTGGCATTCGTGCCCACATGGATAAGGACCATAGGGTAGTGGTCGGTGGGTCAGATGAGCTGTGGGATCCTCTTGGCTACGTCCCGGATATGGGCTCCCGGGAGACAGCAGACCTCCTGGGCTAAGGAGTCAGGGTGGCAGATTGAGCCCTCAGTACCCCTCAGGAGGGAGTCTCCCACAACGACCGCTCTACATGTGGCCTTACGGAGAGCAGGGATGGTAGCTGTGAGTGAGCCTCCGTTGCCTGCAGGAGCTGGCAGCTCTTCAGGCTCTACTGGGGCTGCAAGAGGTTCATACCTCTTGTTGAATCTGAGTTAAATCCCACCAGACCTGTAACAAGGAGAGTCTGTCACCCGTAAGCTGTTCAGGGCAAGGAAGGCATCTTGCCACATTACACCACTGTCATGTAAATTTGCTTTTATAGGAATGACCAAAATCATTATTGAAGGGCCTGTGTAAACCACAGTGATGGTTTGGATCCTGATGATGGTGGATATCTTATGCAGATGTCTTTGGCTGCCTATAGACGTCCTGCTTTGTGTTCTAATTAGAATGTGTCTGCTCTGCATTCAAATTAGACTGCTCCATCATCATCTCACTGTCACATGTATTAAGCCTTCCTCCCTCCCCTCCCCACACACACACACACACACACACACACACACACATTTTAAAATGGCTGTGAGGGCACTTTAACCAAAGTTCATCAAATGTGCTTTAGTTAAATCACCCCCATGGCCATTTTAAAACTTGTTGAGGGGAGGCTTAATACACATGACAGTAAGCCTTTAATTAGAGCAGTGCCCTGATACCTGCTTTAATTAAAAATGCCCTCTCCCCTTCCACCGCAACAGACTTACCAGCTGCACACAGCTCTCCACACTGCCAGCTGTGCTTCTCACTGCCTATGTGCTGCGCTGCTGCTGTGTGCATGCACGGGCCATTTATTGGCCAAATTATCAGCCACATCAGGCCAATTTCTGATGTAGACAATTTTCGTTATATTGGTGCTGATCCAATATCGGACTGATGTATCAGTGCACTTCTAATCCCTTGGTTAGCAGTCACAAAGAGCAACCACAAAGAGCTAAGACACCGAAGGGAAACAGACTCAACTGCCACCCCATCCCTTAAGTCTTTCTGTCCACGGTTCACTCTGAGCCATACTACTGGAGTGGAGCACAGGGAAATCTTGCACTGCCAATGTTATATCACAAAGAGAGAAGACTTGATTCTCCAGGACTTGCTGGCACTACAACCATGCATGCTCTAAAACAAAAATCCCACCAACATCACTTGACATGCTGGTCTCTCTTTTACTATCTGAGGCTGCTAGTTGCAGATGATGCACAAGGTTAAACACAATCTGATTAATTAAGGGAAGATATTGGTTGGTTTTTGAGCAAAATAAAGCACATTTCACAGAGCATGGCAAGCTGTGAATGTTCCTTAGAACTGTTTCCCAACTCCTCTCTCCCAACAATCTCATCTTAAACCAAGTCTAAATTATCTCTTGGGGACACTTGCAAAGCACAGGTCTTCCCAAGCCCTGGCATGGTTTATTATACAGCAGAAGTGTTTCCATGCTCCAATCGTTTACCTTTCAAGCTACATTTATTGTTCGGATAGCTGATTTTAAAGCTAATAATTTGCCACCCCAGGGAGAAAAAAATCAATACTTCTCATGTAATATATCGGAGAAATATATTCTGGCAAAAAGTGCCCCCTTTCTCCCCTTACCACCCAAATATTCTGCTTCCTAGAACTTTGGGAACTTAGTAATTGGAGAAAATGTCTTTCATCCTTAATTGGAAGAGTTTTATATTTAGACAAGCTACATAGTAAGTATACATTAGTGTGTGCAAGTGTCTATTTGTATGGCTGAAGATTAAACAGTCCCTGAAGCCTTCTAAAACCTTGATCCAAAATATTCAGTTTCTCAACTTCATAGTTTTTGAGATATCAGAATGTGCTGTAACATGTTGTAGCGATGTACAAGTGAAACTTGCTACTAAACAAAGGGCCAGTTAAAAGAAAAGGGAAAAAAGAAAAAGTCTGTGAATCATTTACAGTGTATTTTGAGGGATAAAGTGGTACTCAAATGGGAAAACCTTGGCCCCCATGAGATAATTCAAAGACAACTCATGCAATCTCTACTCAAGTCAAACAGGATAGGATTTTCTTACATGCAAGTTTAGGATTCCAGTGACAGCTGGCTGAAATTATTTGGGCAAGTATTTTTTTCATCAAAAATTGCTGACTTGTATTGACAACATTTATTTACAGATTCCTATGGAATTTATCAAAATATTATTATTTGGGGGGGGGGGTTGGGGGGGGGGGGAAACTGGGGAGGGAAATCAAAAAAAGGATTCCAAATGTTTCATTTCTGTTTCTGAATACACACATCTGAATAACACATCCTGACTTTTATAGAATAATACATCTCATTTAAATAAAGCATTTTAATTGAACCAAAATATTTTTCATTTTGTTTCTCACTTCTTCTTAAAAATGCGTAGGATCAACCTGTAACATTTTAAAAAATTTTTCAGTTCACCCAATGAACCAAAAAGATCGATATTTGTACAGCTCTAGTTCCAATCCTATAAATCCACACCAATGGCCCCCTGTGAAGAAGCCCATTGCCTTCAGTAGACCAGATCTAATAGGTCTCCATACTTCTTTTGATTTTATTACAGACTGTTATTTTTAGCTTTTAAAAGCCCTGAGGGAAGTGGCAGGGGGTGAAACACGTCAGTTTACTGTTTTCTTCTTCTATAGACCAGTGATTTCAGATATCTAACCCTGTAAAAACTCCAGATTTACACAAATAAGAAATAAAACTAAAAATGAGAGAACAGACAACTTCTTCCCCAGTAAAAATTTGTTGAAAAACTCCCTTAATCCCAGGCCATTCTGCACCCCAGAAATGTTAACATTTATGAAATTTCCAATTTTACATCATAACTGCATCAATATCACAGCAGCATCACATTCAAAGTTTAGTATGGGGTGATGCAAATCCTTTTTTCTCAGTCTGAAGGCAGTCTTGAATTTTGAAATGTTAATCTTTGTTGCATCAAGATAGCACTTTTTCTGTAACAGTAACATTTCCCTGGTTTGATTTGTTGGTATATTATTTACAAATAAAAAATGATACAAACCCTCTTCCTTTGGGGATTTTGAACATCTCTATCTGAGCTAATACAATGCATGGTTTAAGCTTGGTCCTGCAGCTACTTCCTACAAGATGCATTAACTATGTGGTGGTGGCAAGTGCTACTTTAATAGGACCTGCCTCAATGCTTATGGGGGCAAAGAATTTATATACAACACTGCAGGAAAAATGTACTATACAGAGAAAGCACAGCCTATTTATTTCAACAGGCCTGTGCCTTTAGGTCCAAAACTCTCCTGGTTTAGAAAGTCTCTCTTATCTTGGGGCTCAAGGCAGATCAGATAACTTGGGGCAGCTTTCCATCGCATTTCTTCCTTGCTACCCTAAACGTTTGCTCCTCTAACATATGTGTTCACCTTGGCAAACCTCACTCAGTTTCAATAGACTGAGTGAAGAATGCTTTTGAAAATTAACTCAAAGGCCAACCGGGGTGGGAGGATATGAAGCACTGTCTAGGTCACCCCATGTCTCACCTGATTCACCAGAGAATGAAGGTGGTGGTGGAGCAATTAGGGAACACCATCTGCACTCCATGGGACAAGCAATAGATTCTCCCCTAGAACTACAAATTCCCACAATATCTGCAGGAGGCAGGGGTCAGATCTCTAGCAACAAAAGGCCCTTCCTAGATATTCCTATTCTCCACTGGAGCTCGAGAAGAAGACTAAGGTGCAGAGAGAACCAGCTCACTAGCAATAGTGCCAGGGGCCAAGAGAAGCGTCTGAGATTGTCTGAGGACTACGGCTGCATACTGCTGAGGACTACTTCCCCTCCATTTGATCCCATGCATAGATGCCAGATGGGCTGATTCTGCTCAACAGAAGATGGACTTCTATATTATGTCTGTTCCTACCTCCTACCCCAGAGAGACCTCATGCATCACTAGTGTCTCTCTGTATCTCCTTTTCCTTTCTCTCAAGCATACTACAACCCCCGCTACCTCACAGGGGGGCTGGGCAGCTTCATTCTCTGGTGCATGTAAAGTGCTTTGAGATCTTCGGGACACAAAATGATTGGCCTCTAACAGGCCTGCATAAAGGAATACCTCTGCTCCCAACAGGAATAGTACTAAGGTACGGGCACTGCCATTTCTAGCCTTGAGATGAAGAATTCCATCTACACAGCACAGCCCCAGTAAAGTGTTGGCATTTCCTTCAAACAGCTTTATTTCGCTTAATATTTCTCAGTCAGGTGCAGCATGCATGTTGAAGGACCTGCACTTTGCAGCCTTGTATTTGTGGCAT
Source organism: Alligator sinensis (assembly GCF_000455745.1). Taxonomy (NCBI): domain Eukaryota; kingdom Metazoa; phylum Chordata; order Crocodylia; family Alligatoridae; genus Alligator; species Alligator sinensis. The sequence goes on along the minus strand of NW_005842668.1, from coordinate 287,312 downwards.
GGCATTAGACTCCCTGATTTAATGTATATGTGCTCTTTTATTCATCTAACAAGTTTATTCCTTTGTCAGGTGCAGCCTCATATCAGAGAGCTTTGCTGAGACGGATGTGTAGGAAATTTATTGCTCTAACAGGTTTATTCTTACAACAGCTATTCATTTATGCAGACTCCCCTTTATTTGGCATTTTTGTGCATAAATGGACTAAGGTAGGCTTCCTAGAGCACCGCCATGGACCTGCAGTGCCCTCTTGTGGTCAGCCACTGCACCTGAATTCCTGAACATTAATCATAGCAGCAGGAGTGTAAAATTCAATTTTACCTCTCCATTCATTCTGAGATGAGTTGAAGGCCGGCCTTGTACATATAAACCACACTTTACTTCATCAGAGCCCTGGTAACAAATGGAGTGTCTTCTTCGGGGAGTTTAACCATCAAAAAACACTGCGCCATTTAATTCCATTTGTGCCTAGGGTCAGAGCAGGAGCTCTTGGCATCAGCAAATGCCTCAGCCCTCAACTGCGCAGTAAACTATGTTTTAGAGATTGTTCCTCAATATGAAATGATCAGTCCATTTATCTGCTAAAGCAGCCTGTCTCTTTGTTCAGCCTCCCAATATTTTTTCCGCTGACCTGATCTGGACAATAAACCAGAGTCATCTTAAGATATTCACCATTCAATTTGTTACTTGAGTGCCTCCGAGCCTGGCTTGTCTCTGGTGTCAGCATCCCAGACTCTATAGCTTTCACTTTTGCTCAGAGTGCTTGTGCTCACTTCCCCAAGTCTAGGGGGATCATAGCCAGAACAAGAAGTGGCAAGGGCCAGTGGTTCAAGAAGCAGCTTAGCACCAAATGCATGCAGCTTGCAGAAAGCAAGGCAAATTATTCATCTCTTTATGATACTTATGCAGTCCCCACCACAACAATATCTGAAGACTGTAGTATACCAACCCCCATGGTAAAGAAAAGAGTGTTGTTTTATCCAAGGACTGCTGCCCCGGCCTCCCCTCTTCCAGCTGAGTGCACTAATCGGTAGTGGAAAGCCAAGGTTTCTTCTCCCTCCTCTCTCTGGTCCCCTGAATCTTGATTTTTTTTTTTTGAAAAGTGGCAGAGCAACCACAGGACAGGTGCTGAGTGCCCACAGAACAGCTTATAGCCTAGTAAGTATGGCACTTCACTGGGAAATGTGGGTCTGGACTTTCTTCACTCTAAATCAAGTTACTGAGCTTCACAAACAAGCTGGCTCTTAAAAAACAAAAAAGCTCAAACATACAGGCAGCACAATTAATCTTGTTGCTGTCAATAGTGATATTTGCCATAGTGTTGGCAGTAGTACCCATTTAGAAACACAGGGAATCATGCTACAGGTATTAACTACAGTGTACTTAGTATCAAGATAATAATAGAGGGTTTCTCAGCATACCCAAACTTGGCCCTTTGCAGGACAAATTTCAGACTAACTACTGCAGACACACATCAGCAAATGAGACATTCTCTCAAAAATTAGCATCTGAGCAATGGCAGGTGTATCATGCATGGCTATGAAGAGAACAGCTGAAGAGGCAAAGAGGTGGACATGTCAGGTTGTAGCCTGAAAAACACGGACTGACAGACAGGTGGGAGTTGACTAACTGTGGTTGAAGAAAGAGCTCATAAGGGCTCACAATTTCTCTCGCTTCGTAATTCCACATGCTTTTCTGGTAAGAAAATGTTTTCCCTCCATTTGCCCCGTGAAAACATGCTGGGAAGGGGACAAATGAGTGGGTTTTTGCCTCCCACCCCTATCTCTACTGGGGATGAAGTAATACATAAAAGGGAGGCAGAAATACATCCAAAATCCAAAAATCTAAAATTATTTTGAAAACTGAAAACAAATCATTTAAACATTAAAATACTCATTTTTGTATTTGTTAAAATAATAATAGTAAAACTCATCAACTTACCTGTGATTTTACCTCTCCCCACAAAATTTAGTTTTCAACAAACACCAGAAATATTTTCACTTGAAATTTTTCAACCAGCTCTACCTAAAAACATTTTTGCTTCAAAGCAATATAAATCAGCATGCCAAAAAATCTTTGCCCTTTCAAAGTGAGTCTTATTCACAGCTTGCAAAGTATTTGACCAATACAGAAGTCACAATCCCCTGGGAGATAAATATTGCAGCCATTTTTACAGTTAACTAAAATGAAGGGCAGAATGATTTGTCCAGGGAATGACAGAGCCAAGAACAGAACCCAAAATCTTGAACTACTACTTTCCATCTCCATCACCAGACAGACTCACTTTAAAATAAACCTCTTTAAGGTAGAAAGATGACAGGAAATAACCTAATCTGTAATGAAAGCTTCTAGACACATGCAGATATACAAAAACCACAGGAAATGGAGTCAGCTTCATGGAATATGTTATAATACTGCACAGTTCATTGAAGTCATCATTGTGTTTATTAAACTTCTTTTGGAGTTCCTTATGCGAGTACCTCTCCTCCCAGTTTTTGTGGGAATAGCCAAATGTCCTCTCTAGGGCACAAGTTTGCCTAAGACCAACTCCCTTCACACTTTACAGGACCCCTGAGGAAGGGATTCTAGTATCTGTCTTGCCAGAAATTATTGCTTACTTGGGCACAAGGCCTCCTGGATAAAGTCCAAACCCTAATGGAAACTTCACTCAAATGACTGAGAACTGAGTAGTAGGTTCCCCTATATTTTAGCTTCCCTAGTTTGTTGGCTTTTCTCCTAGTCTATCCATCTTCCCTTTGTATGGTATTCAGACTGTAAACTCTGCTAAAGAGAGTTAATAGGACTCTATGGCAGAAGTATGGAAATTAAGAGTTATCAATAGAGAATTCCCAAATGCATGGAGAAGGTAATACATGGATAACAAAATACAGACTAGGTCCTCACAAAGAGCGGCATGCCCAGCTCCTCCTCTTACCATTTAGGGCCAGAAGCAATGCTTCCCAGCAATTTGGGTAGATCTGCTGGACAGGATGGTGTTCTGCTGTCCAGACCATAATGCAAACTGCCATGACTGGCTTTCTGAGTGTGAACACACAGGGATGACCACCCACAGACGTCTCACAGAAGCAGTGGCAATATGCTGATATTAACACACCAGCTCAAAACACTAAGCACAGAATCTGAGAAAAAACGTCATTGTTTAGCCATGCTTTTGTATTGAAAAGCTTCCCATTCAGATGAAACCTCTTTACAGAAGCAGCTGTGGTCTGCAGCAAGGTGTTCCAAAGCACCACTCTTTTCTGGAGAAGTCCTTTCAGTTCCCATGACAGACACCCAAGTGGCCTTCTTTAAAGGGCCCTTAAACTGAAAAGCACACATGCAACCAAGGTGAGTGAGAGCGCCAGGGCTGCTTCTACTGAAAGGGCCTCGTGGATAACCGAGTATGGAAAATGCCAGTACCCAGGTAACATAAACCAGTGGTTGTCAAGTGGGGGTACGTGTACCCCTAGGGGTATTTAAAAAGGTCATAGGGAGTACGCAGAATGAATGAGAAAAACATTAGAGGTTCACCAATGTATTGGTTTCATATCGGATCAGCACCAATGTAAGGAAAATTGACTGTATTGGCAATCGGCCTTTTTTGTCTGATGTGGCCGATAATGTGGCCAATAAATGCCGTGTGCATGCATGTGCGCAGCTGCAGCTCAGCATGAAGGGGCCAGGAGCGTAGCCCGAAAGCATGGAGAGCATCCAGGTCCAGCTGGTAAGTCTGTTATGAGGGAAGGGCCGGGGGGGAAGATCGAGTCTGCAGTGGTAGGGGAAGGAGTAGGGTTGGGGCAGGGGCTGCCGGGCCAGGGCTGACCAGCTGGGGTGGGGTGTAGGACAGTTCCCGCCACTACACGCACCCCTGGGAGGGCATGGGGGGGGTGCCTGTGGATCT
>NW_005842668.1:270211-283255 GCF_000455745.1 Alligator sinensis | reverse complement strand
TACCCCACCCCACCCACAGATCCAGGGGCACATGCCCCCCATGCCCTCCCAGGGCACATGTAGTGGCAAGAGCCACCCTCCCTCCTCATGTCCCCCAGATGAGCTGCTTGTGGCCCCGTCCCACACTCCACCCTAGCTGTGCAGCGCCTGCCTCTGCCCCAGCCGCAGCCCCACTCCCTCCCCTACTGCAGGGGCCTCAATCTGCACCCCCTCCTGTCCCTTCCCTCCTCCAACAGACTTACCAGCTAAATGCTGCATATATTAATAATGCATTTAATGTTAATTAGTGTAGCCTGCCTTATATCACATAATTCGTATCATTAAAAAAGAAGAAAAATATATAAAGGGATACGTGAGCTGAAACTTTGAGATAGAAGGGGAATACTTGTTAAAAAGGTTGAAACCCCCTGACATAAACCATACCTAACTCAGGATACTGAGTCAGAACAATTAATGGAATAATTCAGCACTTCAGCACAGGTGATCCCACAGTCTTGTTGCTGGAATCCACACTTTTAAGAATTAAACAAAACAATTATTTTCTGCAGGTGTTAATATGTATCTGTAAGATGGGAGACTGAATCCAGCCCAGGCCTACTTGTTTTTGTTTAACGTTCTGTGATACAGATTCCCAAACTAACTGTCCCAACCACAAAGATAGATTTTGTGGTAAGGGGAAGGATGATGTGATCAGGAAATTATTGCTGTGATAAAGACCCTTTGCTAACCAAGTTATAAACAGCTGAGATGGAGACAGAGAATGCCTTGCTGATAAGGACTTTAAAAAATCCACAAGGGAGTGAAACAAATTACTGTAGCACGAGAAACGAAATGGGCTATAAGCACCTGTCATATGTGACCTGGGAGCTATTTGTACTTTATGTAAGCACTGTTAGGCAGGAAGTGGGACCAAAACAGTAAGATAAACGATCCATCAAGGGAAGGCAAAGGCCAGTGTTGCCAAATCTTATAACTTTTACTGAGTCTCTCAGTATCTCTCTCTCTCAAAGGCCCAGTCTCTGGGATTCTCCAACTATCAGGCCTTTACTTTCTAGCCTTCAAAGTTATAGAGAAAGGCTAGAAACAATGCTTTGGCTGTTTCCTAAAGGCTCTGAAGTCAAAAGGGAAATGGAAAGAATACAAACTGAACAAAAGTTTAATCCCAGCTTGTGTTTTTGTGAGGCCTAGTTTTTGAACACTGAGGTTGGCAATGCTGCCATTGTGTTTCCTTTAAGCATGAAGAACTAGAATTTAACAGCTAAAATATTTTTATTTAAATACTAGCAAATTGCCCATCAAGAATGATGGGGCGGGGGGAGGGAGGGCAAGTGGAGACAGAGGGGAAGCTTGCTTACCCTAACTCTAATGCCCACCCCCCCCACACACACACACACACACACCTCTGCCTCCCAGCAGCAAAGGGAGAAGCTTGCCCCACCATCCCCTCCATCCCCCTCCCCAGCACCCCGCACCACTGGCCTGTCCCCCCCCCGGGCCCTGTTCCTCGGAGGCGGTGGAGCATCACCATGGTGGCAGGGATGGAGCAGGGGAGCAAGGCCAGCACTCCTGTCCGTAACATTCTTGGAGCTCTCTGATTGATGGTTTCAGTAACCAATCAAAGTGTTCCAAGAGCATTATGGACAGACAGACAGACGAAGCCCTTTATTATATTAGAATTACATAAACATAGTAACGATAGCCTGTTGGAAACTGAATCAAGACCTTCCCTGTTCTATCCCACACAGCCCCAAACCCCACCTTCCAAAACGAAGGGTGATCTGTGGCCTCTACCGCCACACTCGCCTCTTCCTACATGACAACTACAGCTGTTCCACCTAACACTTCCGCAGCACTTCAAGGTGTGATGACAGCAGCCTATATGTAGGTGTGAGGTGGACCCCAGGAGTCCACAGAGAGTGACACCCCTGAATTTTCTCATCCCTGGAAGTGGCTCCTACAGCTAGAATCTGAGATATTAGTACAGGGTGGAATAGGAAGGTAGCACTCTCCTCCCATTTGTCACTGTCCACAGATACCCAGAAGCCTTTCCAGAAGGCCCAACCAAGTTTCCCTCAAGGCCATTGAAATCAGTTGTGCTCCAAGTGTACTTCAAGTGTGCTTGCATAGTGTCCTAGTGAGAGAGATCTCTGTATGGCTGAGAACAGAGGTGTATAGGTAAGGGGCAGCTGTTCTCACTACAGCCGAAACTACAGCAGAACTAAAACAAACCTCTTCTGCCCCCTCCGCACCCCCATCTAATCATTTCTATCTAAAATTAAAGGGTTTTGTAGCCATTTTAGTCAATCCCTTTCCCTGAGAGCTGATCACAGCAAGTCCTTTTCTCAGTCATCAGTGATTCTTTCCACCACGCAAAGAGTTAAGTGATCAATAGCTGCAAATTCCAAGAATCTGAAAAGGTTTCTAGTAAGAGAAGTTCCTCCCCGGCTTGCTCTTCTGCTCTGAGCACATGTAAATTTATCTCTGAAATACGTCCCTGGAATCTCCTCCCCGGCCAGCTCCTTCCCAAGGGAGCAATGAAGAGCCCTTTTGGCATTCAGACCAATTGGATGGCTAGCAGCATCTGTCTGCACTGTTACTTTATACTCTCGCAGCCTATATTTACATTTCAGACCGGCTGCACCGATCAATGTTTCACAGAAACACTAGCCCTCATCTATTGGCCACTTCAGAACATCAGGGGCCTGGCGTCTGGGTCAGGGTCTGGCTCGATGATGAGCAGTCAGTTCTTAAAATGCCAAACAGCTTCCAAGCTGTTTAAGATCAGGATGCTGATACAGCATTTCTGTTTCATTTCCTTCTAAGATGAGCTCCTTTTTTGCATCATTTTGCTCACTTTCTCTTAGCCTATATAACTTTCCTCAGCTCTTCCATGTACACCTCCCAACTCCCCCTGTTGCTTGGCATTAGAATTGAGCCTGCAAGACTCGGGTGAAATCAGGGCACTATTGTGCAAGGTACTGGGTGTACATAATGCACGGTCCTACCCCCCAAAAAAACAATTTCAATTTAAATAGACAAGAGAGAGGTAGTTAGCCTCTCTTGGTCTGAAGTCAGGCAGAAGGAAACACAGGGTGGCACTTTACAAACTAACTGTTTCAAAAAGGATAAGTTTTCATAGGCAACAGCTTACTTCATCAGAGGCTATGAGCCAGTTAGTCTAAGGGTGATACCCTGCCCTACCTTCTGCCTAAATAAACACAAGATGAGTTGCTGTGGAAAAGGGAGATTCTCTTCATTTTACAGATAGGACTAGAGCAAGATACACACAACACCTCACACATTTCAGCAATTAACTTCCCATTGTGATCTTAGGGAGTGAGCTCTCACTCCCTCCGGGTAGCCTCTCTAGGTTGTCACTGAGAGGGTTGATAAGAGGCAATATGGAAGTGTGTGCTTGCTCCAGGAAAAAGGAAATCCTCAGAGGCATCATCCTGGTTTTCTGTCCAAGCCCTGAATTCACACCAGCAGGGAGAACAGACTAAGAGGGAAATAAAATCCTCTTTTTCCTAAGAGTTTTTGTATGCAGGTAGGTACAGAGCTTAGCTTCTGGGCCACTGCAGAGCGATAGTAACAGCAACAGGGGTTTGGTGTTAAAGTAGTGTTACTTATTTGTGGATCCCGTGTTTAACATACTGGCCGTGAAGCTTGGAGACCTCTACTGAGTTACCACACTGAACTCCCAGGTGCAAAAGGAATCAGGCAAATACACAGCAGCTGCATGGGGAAGAGGAGGCCCTGTAGGAAGATGCTTGTGTGCAGGCTGGTGTAAGTGGACTTTGCACCTCCGCCATCCATATGCCATACAGGTTCTTAGCTTTTTTCTACATGGCTGGATTAGAAAAGTTTGTATCCCAGGACCAGAAACAATGTCTGAAGGGATTTTAAAGGTCTCCCACTCGCAAGCCTGTTTAAACCAAGCACATCCCTATGCTGGGGGGAGATTAGAGAAAGCCACCTCCTCTGGGCACAAGGCTCTGTTGATTCACCCAGAAAGAAATGAGGAGTAAAATAATAACACACCCTACTCTTCAAGAGGCCTAAGCAACATCTTGTAATTAAAAACTGGGGAACTCACTGTGTACTCACTTTAACCAGGCCCACGAGAGACTGAGTCTGTCTGCACAACAAAGAAGTGGTTGGATGCTAAGGATTTTATTTCTGTGAACTCTGACCCCATCCAGGTGTCCTGGGATGATGTAATTCAGTGGCTATTTTGTGACAGGAAGTGATGTCCAAGTGTGTAACAGCAAAACCATTATCCAAAAAAAGCAGATTCCATTAGGGCCTTGCTATCTGCGTGGGAGGTATAACTGAGGTGCAGCTAAAGACATTTTGATGCTTCTGAGTGGGGATTTTGGAAAACACCTGTCAACTGAGGGCTGAGCAGTCCTGTCAGCAACTTCCAGAGCTCTCAAAGCTTGTTTGGATTGATACAGTTGTGTACAAATAGACTCTTCCCCTTGCCTCGCTTGCACCAAGTGCTGCTTTGATAGATACTGACTGTTTTGTACAGGGTTAAGATTACAATGTCTTGCTGAAAAATGTGCTCCAACAAAACAAGAAGTTACAAGTCTGGTACAGGACTCCCTGGGTAAAAGTCTGCGTCCCAATCTAAGCAGGAATCAGCCTGTATATTAATGGCTCCCTCTTGACATAAAACGTATTAAAAAAAAGCTCTGAATGATTTGATTCAGTGTAGAACTGGCGCATGGTTTCCATCCTTTGGTGGCAATCGCATTCAGAACAGACGCACCTGCGCACACAACTTCAGTGAAGCTTCAATGGCTCTGTGCTGGTAACTAAACGCATCAATCTGATGGCGACACAGCAGCCCTGAAAGCCATAGGCTACATTTAGAAATGAACCAGGGCAGTGACATTTTCAAATAGAGCAGCAGACACTCCAGTTTGATGTCACTTCATGTGGATGTGGCACTACCTGCACTCACCAATTCTTCATGAGTGACAGGACTTTTTGGCCAGGAATGGCAGAAAGGACAGAAGCAGCTCAAGCCCTCTCAGGAATTTTAGTGATGTCTAGGGCTAGGTACAGACATTCAAAAAGCCTGAGCCTGAATTGAGCTCAATGACATGTTGTTTTGTAAGCAGCATAGTTTAGATTGGCGAGCAAACAGAAGACACATTTGCCGTCTGGTTGGGGGTTCTGTCATTTTTTAAACCAGTCTGCATGTGCCAAACTTCTGTATGGTATAGACTGGTTTCTGATCACTTATACTAGTAAAAGTGTAATGTCTGTACCTGGCCTGGGAGAAGCCAGCTCTGATGGCCTGCCTGCAACAAGCAGCACTTGGGCTGGTTTAGGCAGCAGGCACAGCTCATCATGATACACATTGTTCGAGGAAGGAGATCAAGAAGAGCCCAGGAACCAACTCAGCTCCCTTCCACCCCCAATTACCTTCAACTCCTGTTAGTAACAAGATGACCTTTTTTTCCATCCTGACAGCCCTGGCAGAGCACCAGGCTTAGACAGGAGACAAGGGGAGCCTGGAAGAGGGAGGTTAAGGGGGAGCACTAGTGACACTAGGATTCAGAGCTGATGTTCAGCAGGGCTGAATACAAAAGCTAGGACTTGGGGCAGAGGCAGAGCTGATGGGGAGGAAGGGGAAGAGAAGGATCTGGAGGGCAGGTGAGAGAATTAACTGTGGGACAGGAGACAGGCTGATATGGAGGGGTAAGACCTGCAACACCAGTAATCCAAAACCACCTTTCTCTCTCGATCTGGGCAAGTGGACAGCTCTCTCTCTCAGACTGAAGAGCTAAGGGGGAGTTCAAAAGTCAAAAGACAGATCAAACACCACAATATAAACTCTTTTTTAAAACCCCTCTCATGATTGGAAGTATTGCAAACACATTAGGTTTTGTTCAAATTGAAGAGCCCAACTTTAGGCTCCTATTAAAGATTGAGATAGCAAAGACCTTAAACATAACTAAGCTTAGCTACATTTCTCAAATGTAACTGAGCTTGAGCCTACAGTTGTCAAGCAGAAGGGAGGTCAGGGTGGCGCCTACTAGACTAACTTGTCCAGAAATGCATAAGCTTTCATAGGCAACCCTCTCTGCACTTCTGTACAAGCAGGTCCAATCCTGCGCAGTAGATGGCAGTCCTGTGCAACATGTAGAACTACCTCTGTGCAAGTGAAACCTGTCTGTGAATAGATGGAGCAAAAATATATTTTCTGGGAAATCAAACAAAAGTTACAAGATTTCCCCCCACCCATTTTGTTGATTGCCATTTTTACAAAGACCAGGGCCCCTTTTTGTTCGACACCATGCACAGATTATCCCTAGCCTGAAGAGTTTACAATTAAAGTAGATAACAGACTAGGTTGGGGAGAGAATAGTGGAGCTGAGATCAGCGCGGTGGCAAGCAACATGTTAGTGTCGATTTGTGAGGGGGAGTGGGTGAAAGGAGAGATGTAGTTTGATTGAGAAAGGATTAGATAAACAGAAAGAAAGTGGGTGAGAGAGGGACACTAAAAGAAAGGGAGGGTACAAGGTAACAAGGGGAGGAGGAGGAGGAGCCACAAGAGAAAGGTGCACCACCACTCACCACAGTGCCCAAGATATCCAGCCATTGATTTGCTATGTGGTCTCTACAGCTCCCAGACTCGGTGTCAAATCTTGTGACAAGTGCTATTTTAATGACATCATGGGTAATTAAGGGAATATATCTAGGCAACATCTTGGTTTATGGGCTTTATTTCTACCCACCCTGACTCCAGATCACCACTTAGCTTTCTGGGCGGTCTTTCCCATGAGTTACTTACCTATGGCCATGCTGGTCTCACTTTGGGCCCATTTATAATTTAACTGTTTTAAGCATGTTATTTTTTCCTGAAGTTGAACAATGGGAGGGAGACCATTAAAAGTAGGCTGAATGCTTTTTCAAAACAACCTACCTCTAGAAACCGTGACCTGCTGCCACCTACTGTCAGCTGTCTCAAGATGCATATAAAGTGTATTTGCCTGTAATCTAACTATAAAAATGCACCCCTTATTTTTGCTGACTTTCATCACTCCACTTATAGGTTATGCTTTTTTTTTCTTTTTGGAAATTCATCCCGATATCTGAGAATTAAATCTCGTTTCTGTCTCAACTTGTTAGCATTGTTGTACCTCAAAAAAAGATCAGTACAACCTAAATACATCAAAAATGGTCTGAATGATGCTTTCATCTACTTTAATCAGGTATACTAAGCAAAATTTTTTAAAAAATCACCAACTAGTCTGCTAAACGCTTGATAATGATGATATAAGAAGGACCAAATCCAACATTGTACTTCTTGCTGTGTTGGCTTTGAAGTTCTGATAAGAGGAGTAACATGAAAACTAGATTTTCGTCAGTAAATAAATCTGCTAGAACTCAGTTACATACAATGAATAGATCTGTTAGGCAAGAAGCTGCCATTTTTTCCATAGCTAATATTCAGAATAGAAGCATGTTTTTTTCCAGTCTAAGTGATTTTATGGGAAATGTCCACTGAGCAGGTTGCACTGATGTACTTGGTTTGTAGATGGCAGAATTCCTTGCAAGGCAAGCACTAAATTCATTCACGATAAAGCAGCTTTTAATTCCTTAGCTGAGCCCCCATTCCTAAGTTGATTGCTACAGTATAGCATAGTAATATATTGTCCTCAAGTAGCACAGTAATTCACAGCCCTTCTGTACTGCTTTACCCTCCTAGTCGTCTTTTGAACTACTCTATTCTTTTCCAAGCAAGGCAAATAGCTGTTCTCACTGAACAAAGCAGAACCTGAGAGAGCTTGGTTTTGAGCAAGGAGACACCTTAAAATATAGCACTGGTGTGCCAACATTTATACCAGTGTTTCTCAACCTTTTTAAACTGAGGACACCCCTCCATAACTTATGAATTTGGTGTCACCCCAGTTGAGAACCACTGTTGTGCTGCCTTGACTTACTGCAATGGCTCTCAGCTGGGGTGTGCTGCTGCTAAAGGCTGGTCTCCATGGGTAGAGCTATGATTTTGAAAAAGAGCTAGTGGGAAGAGAGAGACTAGGAGCAACTAGCAGACACCAAAATTGCCCTAAGAAAAGTTAGCTTTATTAATGGAACAAAGCTATTAAAAAGACAGGACAATTGTTAACTCCTGTGGAGTGAAAAAGCAGTGAGCTCAACTGACTCCCTCAGCTGCCTGAATAGTGATCTTCAGGGATCCTGGTTTTCTCAGAGGAAACAATGTAAATTCTCTGATTTAATTTTTTTTAAATCACAAATTCTCGGATAAAAACGCTAAAATCTGCAATTAAAATGAAACGCCACTATGTATATATAGGTATCAGTTGAACACAATGTTTTATTGATATATTTACAATTTTAAAACAAATTGGAAGCCTACTGGTGCCTCAATCACTATAATAGAAAACATTCTAAATTTCTATACATTTTGGCATTTGATTAAGGTTTTTTTTATCATAGACAATTAGAGCTCCCCCTGCACCCTTTGCTCACTAGGACATGGGTCAAGGCCCCTCACTGCCCACCCCTCCCCCTGGCCCTACTGGTCCCCCTCACTCCCCAACCACTGCCCCACAGTCCTTCTGGTGCTCTCGACACCCTCCCGCCCCCACCAACACAGCCTGATGACCCATGCTGGTGCCACCAGAGGGTCCCCCAGCTACCAGGGTTACAGGGCTGGGGACACAGGTCTACAGGCCCCTGCCCTCTTGCAGCAGTACCTTAGCCCCAGCTGGCACCCAAGGGAGGCAACAGCTGCTGTGGCTGGAGCAGGGAGTGCAGCACAGAGCCTGGCTCCCCTCCCCTGCAGGCAGCATAGCCGGAGCAGAGCCCATGAGGAGTCAGGAGCAGGTCTAGTCTGCCTGCTGCGGTGTTGGGCAGGGAAGCTGCTTGCCACTGCGAGCCCCGCACCGCCCTGGCAAGGAGTTCCCTGTCCACCCAGCAGCAATGAGGGGCACAACCCTGCGCTACTGCTCCTACTGCTGCCAGGGCAGCAGGGGGAACCTTGCCAGGGTGGTGCAGGGCTCACATTGCCAAGGAGCTTCCCCACCCAGCCCCCCTCTGCCATCGCACTGGGTCGGCCCTGGAGAGGGCAGGGAACCTGAGCCTGCAGTTGGCAGCCTGCTCCCATCCCCGCCCCGTGCACAGATCTGGGTGGACATGCCCCCATCCTCCCTGGGAGTGTGCGCAGTGTCAGGGAGCTACCCTACATTCCCGTCCCCCCGACAAGACGCCTGCGGCCCTGTCCCACTCCCCACTGGGGCCCTGCAGCCATGCATTCCAGCCCCTGGGCCCCAAGCCCCACCTGACTGGACAACAGCCACAGCCTGGCCCAACTCACTCCCTTTCTCCCTACAGGAGCTTCAATCCCCCCTGCCAGACTTACCTGCTGGAGCTGCTCTCCAGGCTGCCTGGTGGCCATATGCACATACATGGTGGCCACTGCCTGACTGCCCTCCACCTGCTTTGCAAAAGCAAAAAAAACCACGTATTTCTCCATTAAAATAAGAAATCCACATTTTTTCTTGGGTAAAAGGGAAAATCTGTGGTTTTATTCCTGTTTTTCCATGGGAAATAGAAAACCCAAATCCCTGGTGATGTTACATCTGGTGCACTGTGGAGCAAGAAGCAAAGCAGGGTGTTTCTATCTCCGGCTAAAAAACAGCTTCCCTGCTTAGTGCATGCATCCCAATAGTGTGGAGGGTGGGGAGGTACATGATTTTTTTTGTGCGAAAATAGTTTTTGAATGCACCTTAGCTTTTTTTCAGGTCTGGCTCCCATCAAGTAAAGTTGCAGGTGAGAAAAGGGACTTCTCATACTGTTGATCTCTCTCTTTGTGGGCCTCTTACCACTTGATGCCACAAGAAATGACATTCATTTTATGCACTGGCCCACTGAACACAGGAGAGGAGATTCTAGCCTCAGGGATCTAGAGTTTCTTTAGTCAACAGGCACTCAAAGTTAACAGATACTAGCACTACACTGCTCTTTAGCTTAAGAATACAATGTAACCTGACAGACAGATTAGGTTAAGTATGCAATTGCTGTATGCATGTCTCTATAAGCAGCCAAGCACAAGGATAAAGAGTTCAACTAAACCAAAGCACAGTATCTGTAAGCAAAGGAAACACTCTAGCACAGGGGCAGGCAATTATTTCGGACGGAGGGCCACTTACTGAGTTTTGGCAAGCCATCAAGGGCCACATGACAGGCAGCCAGGGGCAGATAAATATTATTTTTCTAAATTTTTTAGGGGCCCCGTGGACCGGATAGAATGGCCTGGCGGGCTGCATCCGGCCCCCGGGCCACATTTTGCCCACCCCTGCTCTAGCATGTTTTTTTTAGATACAAGAAAACTGACAAACTTCCAGTGATCTAGTTAAAGTACAGGATGTGTGTTTGACAAGGGCTGAGCTACAGAACCAATAACAAGTGCATCACCTTAAGTTAACATGCCTGAGTTTCTTCTATGTTACTACAGGCCTCTTCAGGGCTGTCTGAAAAATGGGTCTCAGCTATGACTGTTTCTCCATCAATTTACCACAGCCCCCATTCGTCCCTAGGAAGAGATTAGCATTTCAATCACTACCCTCTATTGAATTTCTGTTCCAATTAGCTTCATAATATTTCTACCATTGACAATTAAAGCAGTCTATCAATACAAGGCCTTGTGCAGAAATACTAACAGTACCTTCTTATGGACTTCTTCAGAAATGCATCTTCTATTGCTTAACCTCAACTTCAATAGGCAACAGATCCATGTATTTACTGTTGGTGTTACAATATGCTTAATTTTTACTGCAAACGTCTTTTGTAAGAGAGCTTTAGTGATACATGAGTATAATACTTCAGTATCTCCACACTGGACAAATGATCTTAATTTTTTTTCCAATAAATTCTTCTATGAAGATATGGTAACATCCTCACATCTCTGCAACCCTCTATGCTAGTAAAACACTAGTGATGCTCATGCTAAAGTTAGGCTCTGTCTTTTGTAAAGCCTGAGTCAAACTAGTGATTAAAACTAAAGTTATTTAAAACATAGCACTATGAATCAAGCACAAAGCCTTAGGCCCAAATTTTACAAAGCTAAGTGATTGTAGTAGTAGTGATTACAGCAAGTTTTGTATATTCAGTTTCAAACACCTAAGCGACATTAATAAAATGCAAATCAAAGGCTGTACTCTGTGTTTTTCCATTAAGCTCTCTCATGTTGGGAACCAGAAAAAGGAGAGGCATCCAGTACCACTAACTACTGGCCCAGGACTTCAGAATCAAGTGCGTCTGTTCTAACTGGCCATGCCTCTGGCTTTGTGTCATTGTAGTAATTTAAAACTCACTGCTGTGCTAGAAAGTCTGGGTTTTCTTATGCAGACCTATTTCACTTGCTCAGCTAAAGATTCCAACACAGCTTTCAAATCTCTATGCTCCTAATTTAACAGGAATCTTTACTAGTTTACTGGGCAAGGGAAAGAAGAGAATCAACTATTTTGAAACACGGAGAAATATACATCAGGCAGGAGTCTCAACCTTTCATTTCTGGAGAGCAAAGTCCAGGTGGAGTGGGTGTTCTCAGAAACTCCAGATTAATGGGATGTTCATTCCATGTCTACATCACAATACAGAGCAGCACAGTGCAACCATGACTAATGGTCATCAGTGGCTGATCAAATGGGCTGAAGGGATAAATTCTCAAAATGTCTTGATTCAATGGTTTTATTTTTCTAAAGAATGTTTCCAGAGGACAAAGCAACATGGAAAATTTACAAGTCTTTGTATTCAGCTTTCTCTACCCCTTCAAAGAAAAAAAAATAGCAAAGTGGATCATTTTTATTTAGTGCCAACAATGTTCTTGACAATGAATAGTAAACAAAGACAATACCTGCCCCACAGAGCTTACATTCTAAGAAAGAGAGAAAAGATGGATTGGCATGGGGAAATCCAGTGCGTCATGCTGCTGGCACCATATATTGAGGCTAACATCTCTTTGTTGTGCTGGCAATCAGTACATAGCCATTGCATAGACCACACATTTCATATGACAGAACAAGCTTTCTCTGCAGGTTTGTGGGAGGTAGAATGCAAAGAACGTCCTCAAAATGACTTATAAGGCAGCCCTGGGGTGAGGAAAACATTTATTCTATGTAAAAAGATTTGCTTATTTACATACTTTAAAAAAAATGGAAATAAAATTATTGGTAACATGTGCCCAGGAAGCTCAGCCACCAAACCAATCTCCTTACAAAAATAAAACTTTAAAACAACATGTTTCAGAAATAAATATAAAAAAGGTAAGAAAAATAAATACAGGTATCCAAGCTATATGGCTTAAACACAAAGGAGTAGAGTTCTTTATGGATAGGTGATCTTGGGGTCCCTGCTAAACCAGCAGCTGCCACAAACTCCCTGTCTCCCATTTTGATAAGAGAAGGGCTCCAATAGCAATGAGCAAGTTTTCTTTTAATAAAAAGTATTTTTTTAATGTTCCTGATTTAAGGAAGTCCAGAGCATTTTCATCTTTGCTGAATCTTGCCGAAAGCAGTATTCCCATGAGATTCCCTTTGCTGAAATCTGTGTGTGCAAGAGGTTTGCACCTTCTCTCTTGTTCAGAAAATAAAGTGAAGCCTCACCTGTGATCTTGCATGAACCCCATCTGACAACATGTGCATATACCCCAAGAGACTGATCAAAAAATATAGCCCCTTCTTAAAAAGCTGAGTGACAGGAAGCCCAAAGATTTCCCCACTGCTGAATAGTGCTTCTCATGTATGGAAACCACACATTTTAAACACAGAGCTATCTACAAAACAACTGTTACGTGATGGGGAACAAAGGGAAAGCTCAACTGGCTCAAAGAAGGATTCTACTGCTTCAGAGCAACAACGCAGCAGTCAGACCCAGTCAAACACAGTGTCAAGGTTTCCAGGGCAGGCCATTGTGTTTCAAGGGCCAGCTCATTGCTGTCAGGAATATGGCCAGCAGTATTCACAGTGCTCTAAGTAAAAGGAGATGGGGTTCTCTGAGCCC